>NC_140086.1:99804120-99894120 GCF_964237585.1 Gallinula chloropus
TGAATGCCGTATCCTTTTTGTTCCTTTGATGCTTATTTCTAAGGCTCACACTGTTCTGTTAATAACAGGTCTTAAAAACGTTTCTTGTTGCTGTGTAATCGCATTTTACAAATTTAAATCTGTGGCTGTAATTTAGATCCAAACATAAGAAACCTTTATTTTCTTTTTACTGTACTTTGTTTTTTCTTCTAAGGAAAATGGTCTACAAAAAGAAACAAACAAAAAAAGAACATACATAAGCTGCTGCCTATTCATCTGCAATTTGTTAATGAGCAAGATAAAAATTTGGGGGTTTTGTGAGGTGAGCCATTAACAACCAAGAAATCACAAAGTATTCTATTTTATTAAAATCTTTGTGTTGAGAACGAGTCTGTAGCCAGAATCGGCCCAGACGCCAGTTCTTTGCATTATACATACACACACTCATGCACAAAGGGGAAAGTATATAGATCTATTAAAAAATAACAATGAAACAAACAAAAACACCACCCTAGCTGTCCAAACTCATCGTGTTCTTACACATGTGAGGATTTAATTAACTATTCATTTAAATCTATACTAAAGGATGCATGTATATTGTTATATAGTTCAATAACACATGAATTTTCATTTATATGTGTTTCTAACATATAACCTGTGTTTATTTTTAACTCTTTATAAGCTGTTTTCAATGTTTCTTCAAGGGATTGCAGCTTTTTCAGGACTTTACAGTTATTTTTGTTGCATTTCAGGTTAAATTTAAACACTGACGTATCTAAAGGTATTAGATATTTCAATCTGAATGCCACCTTTAGGCAAAATTGAAATTTCAGGCCAGAGTTCCTTAGTCCTAAAATCAAGATTCTGACAGCAACAGAAAAGATTGTGACTAATTTCCATTTTCATGGAAATGTTTGTTTGGGATGAAAACCAAATTTCTCAAAAGAATGCTTTGCTTTTGTTTTTTTTAGCATGTTTTGGTTTTAAAATAAAAACCTGAAATCTGATTGTTTCGATTTCAGAAGTAAAACCTAACCATTTTAAATTTCCTTTCTTTGCATGTGGCTTTGACTTAGTCAAAAAGAAACATAGAAAAATTCCATCAGGGGGTATTTTTTTCGTGTTTGTATTTTTATTTGTAGAAGATGCATTTTAGTCTGGGTCAAATTCTTCAATTTAAATTCTTACTAGTGGCCGGGAAATGAGAAAAGGGTCACTAATCAGAACGTCCCATTCACTATCTGCTTTCAGCGTATTCCCCATTTATTGATGCTGACTCCACTGTAGGTTATCTTTGATCCACTTTCCCTTCAAATAAAATACTACCTTCCTTCTGCTATGATGTTCTTCCTCCTATTGTCTTCTTAAGACTGAGGCTTTTAGAAAAAGAAAATGGTTGGTTCAGCAGGTAAAGATGTACTACGTTAAGGAGAGCTATGTGTTGAGTTGGTTGTAGAATATTCAATATTGTTTACATTATACTTTGAGAAAAAGATCTGCATTATGGATATGGTGAAGTACTAAACAAAATGCACATATACTTGTATATGTATTGTAACAGGCTTTGAAGTGCAACATATGAAAATAACCCAAACCATCTTCCCTCAGAAAATCCCCAAACTTAAAACAACAACAACAAAAAGTCCCAAAGCAAAGCTAAGCCAAACTACTATAAATTGCATGTAATGATCCACCATCCTATCATGATTAATACACTAGAAATAGTTATAGACTGGGACATAGCAATATTGGAAGAACTGCAGCCATGTGAGATACTTAAAAGCATGCTATGGATTTCAATCTTGTTTCATCACCTCTTATCTCTCTAATTCTGCCACCTTTCCAAGTTGTTGGGATGAAGTTATCAGATGTCTGCCCTGAGACCTCTAATTAATGATCACTTAGGGAATTTGGCCGGCTAGGCCTGCTTTAATTACATTTACTAGCTAAAACTTTAGAAGGCATTCTGCCTGAGATTCAGGTGTCACTTTAATAACAAACTTCAGTATTTGGACAACAACCTAAACAGATAAATTAATTTTACATGTTGTCTATTTGGAAAATTCACTCCATTAGGTGTTTATACCCCCACTGATTTAGTAAAGAAGGCTGTCAAATCTCTGTTCATATCAAGACAGTGGTATTCCTAGAACGTGGACTGAAGCTTTCGGGGAATAGGGAGTGCTTTTGGGAGCAGCATGGCCTTTTAATATGCTCCTGTAAGGGGATCCTCAGTTGCTGTGGGCTGCAAAGCTGCTGCATAGAAACATCAGCTGAGTTTGTATGTGTACCGTAGCAGCTTTCAGAGCTTCTTAATTTATGCTTTTGATTAAGGCAGCCCCTACAGCAGTCTGTTACCTTCCAGGCATAAAGGTAGGCTGAAGTCACCTTTCTCAGTCTCCCTGGGCCAGGAGGTATACTGTGCTTCCTTGGCATAGAAACTTGCCTGGTGGTTTTGAGCAGCACAGATGCTGCTGTCAAAGTGAAATCAGTCTGAATTAGTTTCTCTGACTGTGCAGGACATGCATCTCAACTAACACTTTGTTATTATTTACATGCTTGTTAATTCACAATGTTCAGGCATGAGCTACAGAAGGCTCTGGCAAATTCTGTGCAGGGAGAAGCTAGGGTACATAGTTTAAAAACTGGAGGCTTTATCACAGCAGCTCTGTCCCTTGTCAGTGCTTCAGATTTAATTTAAAACACGTTTATCAAAGTCCTTTTTCCCAAGTAGGATTTCATGCTAGCGGGGTTTGAGGGACACCATCCTCAGGGCTGTCCACCTGGAGAAAGCAAGTGGTGGATGATGCAGCACAGCTCTTGCATTGCTGCTCTGTACTTTCCTATGGAAAATGGGCATACTTTATTATCCTGGATATCTGCTTGTGAAACTCAGTTGCAGATTTCCAGGCTATGATCTAGTGGCACCAGTGCTGCCTCCCAGCACATTCAACCAGCTCCCTCCAACACCCTCAGCCATCACTTGTTTCCTGCTGTGATGGGGGGGTGTATCTGAAAAGTGAGGATACCTAAGCAAATGCCCTAAACACATCTGCCAAAAACAGTCACTGTGCATTTGTTAGTGTGTAAGTGTAAGGTTTTCTAGCTAAGCTTACGCTCCACCTGTGATCTGCTTGTGTAAATGTGAAGGAACTTTAAAAAACAGTTTAAGCTTGCATTTCATAAAAAGGGAATTTTTGCATCTCAACAAGAAGGATTACAAAAACATTGCTCTCAAAATCTGGTAAACTGATATTCATAGTATTTTGAGACTCTGATATCTAGTCTGTTTACCAGTTGTACTATCAGATTCGTTAATGAACCTGGCAAACCATGTGCTTTCTGTCACTAAGTGTCTACTTTTCATTTTTATTTTTTATGGTTTGATAGAGGTGTTAATGAGACATTCTGGAATTTTTTTTCCTAGTTATGGTGGCTGTTCTATTGTAAAATGGCACCTTGAAATGTCACTCAAAATGTTTATGGTATTAAAATCTAAACATAGTTTAAACTGTTCCCAGAAGTTTAGAGATTCACATGCATAATATGGCCAGCATAAAAAGACATTTTTTTTTTCTGCCTTAAGGATAGAAATTGGGCTTTGAACTTGATAACCTGGTAGAAGAGCTGTTTTTAGAACCTGGCATTGTGCACCGTGCCATTACCCTGCAACACAGAAACCCCTGCACTACCTGTGATGGGGTCCTCTTGTTCTGCAGTGCTGTGATCCACAGTGAACATCCTCTGACTCCAATGTGAGAAAAAAAGAGAAAAGAAGTGGAGATGACTGTAAAGCAGCCTGTTTCTGTCCTGGAAAGAAAGCAGTTCTAATTCTCAGCAATCTCTCATTAACGTGGCATGTGTCATTTTATTACTAATTTGTTTAGCAGTGAAAATGCATGTAGTGCTTTACAAAAACCAGCATAAGCATCTCTTGCCTATTGCCTTCTAGACAGCAGAGGACTACCATTCCCTGATTCCCTGTTCCGCTACGTGGAGATAAGAAGCACCAGATGATGAAACTACTCTCAAAAATGTATCAAAAGTGAAACTTTTTTTTTTCATTGCAAAGTGTCCTGTTGTTTGACTTCTGACTCTTGTTACAGGTCTCAGTCAGACTCGATGAAGCAGCTTTGTAAAAAGAGCATAATCAAAATCATAGAATACCAAGAATTAGCACATCTATTACAAGGTAGATTTCTAGATAAATGACATATATATGTGTATTTAGTCCTTACAGCAGCTCAGTAATTTCTCTTCATTAAAGAGATGCTTAATAGTGTGAAGCAACATATTGCAGAAATCTTTGTATTATGTTGCATGTGCAATATACAACAGAACGTGGAGTTGACCGCACCACAGTTGGACAATGCAGGCCTTTTTGCAGTCACAATCCTCGTTATTTCATAACATCAGAGAAAACAGGAACTCAGTTTGAACATTCATCTATCAAAAATCTAAAAAGGTGGGAGGGTTTGATTTGTTTTTTAACACCGTCTCAGAAGAAAAATTGACATCTTCACTCATACTAAAAAGAATTTCAGTTGTTTAAGAATTCTTTTTTCCTCTTCTGCAAGTTTTATACTTTAAGGGAGATATTTTTGATATTAGCAGAGCACATGACTTACTTTCTGGGTTAAAAAACTACGACATAATACAGTGGGTTAAACTTGCCATATTAACCTAAAAGTGAAAAACCAATACAGTTATGCACTCTATTATATTATCTGCATTTGCTCGTTTGTGATTAGGTTTAAATTCTTCCACTGCCTGTCTCACTATCCCAAGGAAAGGTAATGGTGCCTTGTTTACAAAAGCAATAATATCTAGTTAGTTTCTCATTAAAAAACCACACAAAGCAATTTCATTTTGTTTGTTAAAAATGGGTTCTAGTAATATGCGAAAAGTTTCCCAAAATCTCCTCTCAATTAAAAGACTTAATGGAGCTGAAACAAAAGAAAAATATTTCTATAAGCTAAGACATGCATTTACATGATGAAAGATTGTCCCTTTGTATTCAAGTAAAGCACTAATGAAATGGCAGTCAAAAGACAATAGGTGCCATGATGGCCGTGAAAAAAATTTGGCCTATTATAGGCAGTGGCATTATTGCAGTGTGATTACTGTATAGATGCCTAAAGATCTTTTACTGTGACCCCATTTGATACAGTACAAAGACTACATTCCTTTCATGATTGAAGTATATCAGGCTGCATCTGTAAGGCCATTAATAGCTAACAGCCTGGCCAAGATACTTTGTTCTTAAAAAATTCTTAAATACATGTTTATGATGTTGTAATTAAGAAATTTTAAATAATGTGTTCATAATAAATATTTGGGGACATTTAAAAAACAAACGTTCCAGAAATACATTAAAACTGATACATGCATGAGTCATATAATGGAGTCTGGTCATGTGACATTCAATTGCACCATTGGCTAGGGCATTGGGAACAGGATGCGGCACTGAGATCTAAAAGGAGGAAAAAGCAGAATGGGTCCATTCCACCTTTCCCCTAGCCATGCAGGAGCTTTCCTATACGCATTAACCAGTGTCCTCAACCAGAAACAGAAACCTTGGCCCCTTCTGGGGGTGGGATTTTTGTGGTGTAGCCACACAGTCAATGACTTAGGGTGACCCCAGCCCCAATCCCCTCACTTTGGTGAGGGCTGAAGTACAGATTTGCTCAGCAATGCCCAAGGCCAAAATGCCAAAGCCTCCCAGCATGGTCCCTCTGCACCATTTATGCTCCCTGGGACTACCGTTGAAGCTTTGTGGCCCTGTCCAGAAAAATTAGTGAAATTTTCTTGTTTGGAAATTAGGAAAAATTTCTTCACCAAAAGGTTCATTGAACACTTGAACAGGCTGCCCATGGCAGTGGTTGAGTCAATGTCCCTGGAGGTAGAGATAGGGTGCTTAGTGGTAGATTTCGCAGCATTAGGTTAATGGTTGGACTTGATGATCTTAAAGATCTTTTCTAACCTAAATGTTTCTATGTTTCTCAATCAACTAAACTCACCTTAAGGATATTTTATGATTTCTCTTTGAATCCTGGTAAAAAATATCTGTATATTACAGCAGATTGAGGGCTTCCCTAAGCACTATACTGAATTACCAAGAAACATAATTCAAAATGTTTTAGAATTTAAGACAGTGCAGAATCAGCCTTCCTCTAGGCTGATTTTGTAATTGACTTTCAGAAATTTTTAAGAATATCTCAAGAGGACTAACTTCAGTAAAAAAGTATGAACAAAGAGGGAAGTATCTGCACAGGAGGCAGAATTACAGATTTACTACAGAAATGTATGTCAATGAACTAAGTAACTGCTATCTGGTGGGATCTTCTACTTCACCTAGTTGTGTATTAGCTATTGAAGGCAGTCACACTGTAGAGGTAATTCCATGAATCAGTTCAGATTCAGAAAATTACTTTAGACAAAATATAAATAATTGTATAATTTACAGTGAAATTACAAGCTTATTACACATCTAATGATATAAGCTTGCAAAATACATTCTCCATTATATCACAGATATTTTATTTTTGCCTCTTGCTCCCTTTAGAACACACTTCTAAAAAAATCCTAAACAGAGAAAGGTGGCAGGCTGATTTCTGTATCTTCCATACACTTCTGTATTTGCAAAATAGCTAATGCTCTGAAGTAGCACAATAAGGCAAAGAGCAGATGTGACGTATGAAAGCACAAACAACTTTCTGGATGAGTTTTGTCAACAAATACACTTGTTGGATGTTGAGATTATACCTTTAGTGCCCTGAATCTTTATGAGTCTAAAGGCAAGGAACTGGTGGTTTTACAGGTTTGGGCACCTTTTTCTTCTTTGGCTCCACATCCATTTGGCATACCTCAACGTGCACAAGCTCATGCTTTAGAATGCAGTAGTTCATCTCTATACAGGAATAAAGAGACAAGGAGTACAACCAGGTGGGGGAACAATGCAAAATTTATCCTTTGGTGTGCTGCAAATAGGTGTGGATACCTGCACATTAATCAAAGCACACAAAAAGGTAACATTCTCCTGCTGAGTAACACAGTTCAGCTTCAAAGGACTGCATGCCTGCCCTGTGCCCTGCTTCCCCCACCCCATGGCCTCCCACATCCCTTTCCGTGCTCTTCAAACTGGGACAGAACAACCGGGCCCCGAAGATGGCGCCGGGGTCGGGCAGCCTCTCTGCAGAAACAGCTTCCATCCCTGCTCTGCAGGTTCCCTTGCCGCAGAGTCCTGTGCTCCAAACACGTCTTCGGGCTCCGAAAGGTTTTTTGCTCATTCGGGTTTACCCAAATTCCCATTTTTGTCGCTGCCACTAGAGGGATCTGTGCAGTTAGATCTGTTCTCCTCCCTTTTTGTCCCAAACTGGGAGCAAGGCCAGAGCAGTCTTACCTCACCACTGCATTTTATTTCTTTCTTATTTTGGGGGGTTTTGGTTGTTTGCGGTTTTTTTTTTGTTTGTTGCATTTATCCCTTGAGTCTGAGAATACAGTGTGCATTATTTATTTATTCCCCCATCCCCTGTAAGTTAGCTTAAAAACATTAGAGCTAAATGCTACCTATTCACTAATTATTAATTCTTGATTTATGCCTGTGGCCCCTTGGACCCAAATGCAAGCCAGGATTACTTATGCTCCCAGGTCAGACAGAGCTATGCATTCTTACTATATCTTTGGCCCCATCATTGCAAAATTACTTATGAGTTACTTAAGTACAGAATTTAAACATGTATATATATTCCTGTCTGTATGCAAATGACATGAAAATTATTTTTTCCAAATTTGCATCCTGGGGTAAAAAAACCCCACAAGATCTTCAGATATGAGGGGAAAGGATGAGTGGCTATGATTATGAAAAGCTAATTATGAAAGCGGATCTTGGTATTTTCATCCTGTGTTATATCACAAGGTGTGCAGTTCTTTAAAAAGTTCTTTAAAAAAATCGAAACATTTGAAATATGTATTTCTGATGTATGATTGAAAGGGGTTTTTTATTGTTTGGGTATTTTTACTGGTGATCAAATTAATCAGTATGGAGGCTTAAAAAAATTTAAAAATATTAAAATGTTTTGGAAATTGTCAGGGAACACTTCAGCTGTCACTGCTACAGTGGTAACATTGGTTGAGGAAGAAAAGCTTCAACATTTCCCTGTTTGAAACTTCTCAGGTCAATAGTGAGTGAAAATAATTACCTTGGATTGCAGCCTCAGTCCAGTTCCTAGTGGACAAGTGTCCATGTCACAAAATCCACCATTGCAATTGGCAATAGTTGGCAGGCTCAGCAGAGAAGCCAAGGATTGAATGGGCATGGAAATTAAACTATTCTCCTGCCCCTAATTGTGGTCCTTTCAAGTCATCCTTGAGGAACATTGTTTGGGAAAAGTTGCACAGCTGTTGGCAGTGCTGAACATGCCCTGTGGATAAACAGCATTTCCATCTCTAAGGTCTTAATCTGGCACATTTTGTAGCCTTGAAAGTCACACCAAAGGGGTGGGGGGAGACATTTCTCTTTTTCCCTGTCATATTAGTAATATTTTATTTAAAAATTAAAAAAAAAAGCCCAAAATACACCTGAAATGAAGAATACTGCATTTCCAAAATACTTACTACCCTGTCTTCAAACATATTAAATAAAAGAACAGAGGAATGGTGGGGTTAGTTTTGAGGGGTTTTTTAAATTAATACAGTGTTATTATTTCTGATTGGTACGTATTTTGATAGAAAATTGAACACACTGTATAAATGAATTACTTAAATAAAGCCTAATTTATATGCTGGGACTCTTGTGCTCATGGACATGGTTGGAGCCACGGGACAATAAGCGAATAAGACAATCACTGATTTCTCATGGATTTCCATGCAAACTTTTGTTTAACACCTGAGAATAAAAATTGTTCTGGTCTATTTCTAATTAGAACTTGACGCAAAAAAATAATCTGGTGAACATGATCAAATTTAGTTTTCCCTCCCTTAGAGTAATATTTGTCTACACGGTTTTTTTAAATGAAGTTAGAAGAAATAAATAAATAAAGCATGTCAACAGCCAGCACAATCAACAGCTGCACCAGCTTCTACTCTTTGAGGGAAGAATTGTCAACTTCTTTTCTTTGTAGTAAAAGGTAAGTTGTATATAATATTTTTCTTAATATTGGCCTATTTTAGTGGGTTTCAGATCAGGTGATATCCCTTCAAGAACAATATTTTTTTAGGATGATCCTCATTGGCAGACTCTTCTATGAAGAAAGTACCTAAAACGCTGTCTTTAACCAGGCACCTCAGATTTACATAGGAATATTTTAGTGATGGATAGTACCAGACTATTTAGGTAACTATGGTTTAGATAAAGAGGCAAATTTTCTCTGTGGTTGGTATTTGGTTTTGGGGTGGGGTTTCTTTTTAATGCTGTTTAAAAGCTAGGAAGTCTGGGTACACCCCAAAATGTGGTTCAGTGTAGCCAGTGCAGATTCCAGTTTTGCAACACTGGGAAGTGAAATTAATGTATATGAGGTTGTGCTTTTCACTGTGGCACAACTGCAGCTGCATTGCAGTTCTGAGTCCATCACGCCAAACTTAAAATTGGAAATTGGTGACAGTTTCAAATGTCTTCTTAGCTGATTTAGAAATTTGCATATCTGTGAGTAGTTCTTAAGCTTTTGTGTTTACCCCCACTGTTTCTTTCAAATCTGTAATCAGATAATCAACTCTTTGTCTCTCTGGTCTGAGTACACAGATGGAATCTGACTACAGGGTTGATGAGTTGATGCACATGGATCTTGGGAAAGCACAGAGGCTAAGTTCGCACTGTGAAATGATGCTCTTGATAGAAATGAATCTGGAAGTTTTCTGTGCTGATTCTTTATAGTAGTGCTCCCAAATCTTTGTAATGTCTTTGTAAACTTTGTTAGGTACTACTTTTAGTGATGTATTTCCTTCTTCCATCTAAAGAACTTAATTTCCTGCAGTTACACTACATTTGCCAAAGTAATTATATCAATGCTCTGAAGATTGGTCAGTGACCCCAGTGTGCCAAGCACATATGTTATTGCTGTACCCTTGGCAACAATAAGCATACAATCGCTGCTCTGCTTTAGAAGCATTATAGGTTTTTTGGTTATTATTTTATTGGGCACGTGAGAGCATTCATATTGTTCTAATGCCTTGCTCATTTATAACAGAATAATTAAATTTTTAATCTGCAGCTTTTAATGATACAATAATACATCAAGAAGTTTGCAAGTGACATGGTAGTAGAACCAACTTCTAATTGAAAACAAGATTCTCAGTCTTTGTGGCATAAAAGCCTGAAGCAAATGAAGATAAAATGTTAAAAGTTATTTTTCCTTTTGAAAATGTGTGATTTCTTGCTTCTTGTTAGATACCAAATGTAGAATCACCTGGCATATAACCGCTAAGCTTCATGCATGGTCTGAAATGAAAAGTTTCCTAAGGTAAATAATCAGAGAAAAGCTTATTTCAAAGTCTACCTGGGTAAGTCTACAAGTCTACAAATAGCAGCAACATGTCTCTATGGGACTTCAGTTTTCAGTGGCTGCAGGTTCACTTTTTACCATTGAGACAGATCCCATGCCAGGAATGGTAAAGACTTGCTGTAATCAACATGAATTCAGTGTGAAGTCCCCCTAGACACCCAGTTCTGCAAGGTCTCCAGCATGCTGCAGCAGTTGTCCTCCATCCAAAGGACTGAAAGCACATGATAGCTACCTTCTCCAAGGTTTGCGTGGCAAACTTTTGGTAGCAGGGGGAGCTACAGGGGTGGCTTCTACAAAAAGCTGCTAGAAGCTTCCATGTCCAGTAGAGCCAATGCCAGCCAGCTCCAAGATGACCCACTGTAGGCCAAATCCAAGTCAATCAGTAACTTTTGGTAGCACCTTTGGGATAACGTGTATAAGAAAGGAAGAATAAACCTGCTGTACAACAGCAGCAGCTGGGAGAGAGGAGTGAGAATATGTGAGTGGAACAGTGCTGCAGACGCCAAGGTCAGTGAAGAAGGAGGGGGAGGAGATGCTCCAGGTACCAGTGAAGATTCCCTTTTAAGCTTGTGGAGAAGACCATGGTGAGGCAGGCTGTCCCACTGCAGCCCATGGAGGACCCTATCCCAGAGCAGGTGGACGAACCCAAAGGAGGCTGTGACCTCATGGGAAGCCTGCTCTGGAGCAGGCTCCTAGTAGGACCTGTGACCTCATGAAAAGAAGAGCCCAAACCAGAGAAGGTTTGTAAGCAGGACTTGTGACTCTGTGGGGCACCAAGATTGAAGGAGTCTGTTCCTGAAAGACTGCACCCCATGGAAGGGACCCACACTGGGGCAGTTGGTGAAGAACTGCAGCCCATAAGAAGGACTCACGTTGGAGAAACTAGTGGAGGGCTGTCTCCCATGAAAGGGACCTTGATGGAGCAGGGAAAGAGCGTGAGGAGTCTTACCCCTAAGTAGGAAGGAGTGACAGAGACGTCTGATGAACTGACCACAATCCCCATTCCCCACACCCACGCACCACTGTGAGGAGGAGGAAGAGAAAAAGTCAGGAGTGAAGTTGAGCCTGGGAGAAAGGCAGGAGTGCAGGAAAGGTGGGTTTAGGTTTGTGTTTATTTCTCACTGCCTTTCTTTGAATTAATTGGTAATAAAGTAAACTAATTTTCCCTCAGCTGAGTCTGTTTTATGAGAAGAAGGTCATGAGGAGCAGTCAGCATGGATTCACCAAGGGGAGATTGTGGTCGACCAATCTCATAGCCTTCTATGGTGTCATCAACGGCTGGGTAGATGGTAGAAGAGCAGTGGATGTCATCTACCTTGATTTCAGCAAGGCTTTCGATACTGTCTCCCATGACATCCTGATAGCAAAGCTGAGAGAGCACGGGATAGATGAGTGGACAGTGGGGTGGGTTGAGAACTGGCTGTTAGACCGAGACCAGAGGGTGGTGATCAGTGGAGCAGAATCTCACTGGAGGCCTGTTACTAGCGGTGTTCCCCAGGGCTCGGTGTTGGGTAGTTCTGTTTAATATCTTCACTGACGACCTTGATGAGGGAATAGCATCCACCCTCAGCAAGTACCCAATGATACAAAGCTGGGAGGAGTGGCTGACACACAGGAACACTGCGCTGCCATCCAGCGAGACCTGGCCAGGCTGGAGAGCTGGGCAGGGAGAAACCAGATGAGGTTCAACAAAAGCAAATGTAAAGTCTTGCACCTGGGAAGGAACAAACGTTTGTATCAGTACAGGCTGGGGGATGACCTGCTGGACAGGAGCTCTATGGAGAAGGACCTGGGGGTCCTGGTTGATGACAGGTTGGCCATGAGCCAGCAGTGTGCCCTGGTGGCTAAGAGAGCCAATGGGATCCTGGGGTGCATCCGGAGGAGTGTGGCCAGCAGGTCAAAGGAGGTGATCCTCCCCCTCTACTCTACCCTGGTCAGGCCCCGCCTGGAGTATTGTGTCCGTTTCTGGGCTCCCTGGTATAAAAAGGACAGGGATCTCCTGGAGAGAGTCCAAAGAAGGGCCACGAAGATGATTAAGGGCCTGGAGCATCTCCCCTATGAGGAGAGGCTGAATAAGCTGGGGCTGTTCAGTCTTGAGAAGAGAAGACTAAGGGGGGATCTAATTAATGTCTATAAGTATCTTATGCATGGAATGCAGGGGGAATTGGCCAGCTCCTTTTCAGTGGTCTGTGGAGATAGGACAAGGGGCAATGGCTGCAAGTTGGAGCACAGGAAGTTCCGCACCAACATGCAGAAAAACTTTTTCACAGTGAGGGTGACAGAGCAGTGGGACAGGCTGCCCAGGGAGGTGGTGGAGTCTCCATCTCTGGAGATATTCAAGACCCATCTGGACACCTATCTGTGCAGTATGTGCTAGGGAGCTGCTTTGGCAGGGGTGTTGGACCCAATGATCTCTCGAGGTCCCTTCCAAACCCTACAATTCTGTGATTCTGTGATCCTGTGAACTGTAGAACAACTGTTTTCTTCACCTTCCCAGATGTAGCTGGCTTAAGATGATTTTCAGATCTTTGATTTGTCCCTATGATTCCTCAAAGTTTATAACTGCTGACAATAAAGTTTTAAAATTGTTTAAATATTTGAAATTGTGTTATATTCTTCTTGAAGGAGTACTAATTTTGAAGGTTGAAAACTTTGAAACTTCTGTAGTAGGAAGACAGTTGTCTCCAAAGGCTGGTAATAAACCAGAAATTTCTTACACAATTTTATCTGTATGATGTTGACTGAACGTGGTTCTAAGTTGATAGTACAAGCAAACTTCTTCATGGGCAGAGGTGTGCATCATAAATTACTGTTACCGTACTTGGTCTGATCAGCAGCTTTCATAAAAGGCTCTCCCATGCACTTTTCTACTGCTCTTTTACAGCATTTCTTGCTCTGGGCTCAACTTGACTATATCTTGTACTTTTTTGTTCATGAATGAGATAAACATTTTATTAGACTCCAAGGTCTATGCTTTATTGTCCTCTTGTGCTCCATCTGACAAGGCCAAGAGCTTAATTATATAATAGACGCCTGCATGTTCCTCTCTTTCCTTTTGTCTGATGATACCTTGAGAATTGTCTCTGCATGCAATCAAATTTCTGAAAGAAACATTAAGACAGAATTCTGCCTCCATCCAAAGGGATATTTTAGTGAAACTACTCTATGAGATCAGATATATCATTTGCTAAAGTTTTAGGATAGAAATTAACATTTTTTTCCTAGTTCAAATTATGTAGAGCCATGTAGTTATTTAGAATGCTAAGAAAGGGAACTACATATTCCTTTTTATTTGATCTTCTGCAAGAAGATGCTGACATTTTATACACAATGCTCCATCCACACACACTGGACAAAACAGAATTGTGATATTTTTTTTTTTACCTCCTCAAATATAGGAGGAATTGGTGTATCTCAACAATTTCTATATGCTCTGCATCTCAGAAAAATGGTGATTCTCTATATCACCATGAAGTAATTGCTGGCAAATGGTGGCAATTTAATTTGTAACCTATAAACATGTATATTGCACCGTGTAAGTGCCTTGGCTCTTATGTCTTTTTATTCATTTGTTGCTCTGAGCAGCACACATATTAACGGTGTTATTGCTTCACTTATATTTGTACCACTGTCTTCTAATAATTATTCTATCTTCAGACATATATTCGTTCATGATTTGGACAACATAAAATCTAACAGTTATATACTTTGTAACAAATTATGTTAAATCTTTGAGAAAAAAAATATACAAAATATATAGATGTATAATTCCACCAAACTCTTATGATTGTTGACCAGCACAATAGAAAAAGACATTTACAGTCTCTGAAATTATAATTGAATATATCCCAAATGTAACAGCAGATTGTGAAAAGGAAACATAAAACCCAAAGCACCCAAAGAATGTGAAAAAGCCCATTTTTCTTCTAGTTCTATTATTACAAAAGTTTAATCATTGAAATATTGTATGACACATGAATTCTTAGTAAAGTAGAAGATGTTTTCAGTTCTGATCATTTTCATTCCTTTGTGCAACTTTCTAACAGTTTTCACAGTTTCATATTTTACTTTCTTCTTCAGGCATGCCAATTTATGCCAAAGATGAGAAAAGCCACTGATTTTGTCATTAAGACATTCTGAAGGCACTTGCCTGATTAGAAGACAGTGACAGCAAAATTGTATTAGTGAAGAACAGTGGTAGAGAACCTGTACTTATTTAAGGTTCCTGAATCTTGTTCCTGTGGATTGACCAGATCATATTGAGACTATGTCATCCTTCATACAGTCCTCTGTATTATTTTTGAATACCTCAGATGTCATGCGTAGGATAACAAAGTTAGTTGACTGCCTATTGTTGTGAACATCAACTTTTCAGCATCATTTACTCTGTAGCTTCCTTGATGGAGTTTCTGCAGACTATGATGATTTGCAGCTCCACTGTGATGTTTATGGGCTCAATAAAGAAAAGGTTCTAAAAAGATTATGGGCACTGAAAAAGGAAATACAACCTTTTCTGCAGGAGCACAGAGCAGAACAGACTAAACATTTTTGGAATTTCTTGCCTGCCACAAACGGATGATGATTCCCTATAGACATTCTTACTCATTTTATACCCTCAACAAAAGTCTTTAGGGCTTGAATAAAATTTTCAGATATATAACAAGCCATCTTCTCTTTACACGAGAAGTTTGATGTTTTGTGGCAAGATCTTGGAAGACAGCGAATGTCTTATTTTCAAACTTTAAAGAGTAGCAAGACATAGTTGTAACTGATGTTTAGGCCTAGCTTTCACTAGAGGTATCAGTGAGCTAATGCAGACCTCAGACTTTCCTTTACTTCACATGTGAGCTCTGCATGATACTTGTCTGGTGTTAGTTGCAACTGGAGAGACAGATCAGGGGAGGACTTAAAAACTTATCCTGCTACAGATGTAGTTTCTTTCAGGTGATGTGGAATTTAAATCACAGTCACTTGTAGCAGTCTGAGTTTCTTGCACCTCAAGGTCAGGCTTGATGGGGCTCTGAGTGACCTGATCTAGTGAAGATGCCCCTGTGTACTGAAGGGGGGTTGGACTAGATGGCCTTTAAATGCCCCTTCCGACCTAACGCATTCTATGATATTTTACTATAAAAAAACATTATATAGCTTTGTTCATCTTCTGAGATTTAATTAGTCAAAGCAGTTACGGGACACTACAATAGCTAGATTTTACCTCCTGGATCATCCATGGTTATGCTAGTCAAATTCTTTTGTGCTGTCTTTATAATACACAGAAGGGAAAGATGCCTTTACTTGTGAACTGTGTTGTTGTGGAGTATTTTTGAGATAAGCTACAACCAAACATGTTTCTGCTGAGTCTGTTTTCTGCATGCAGTCATATTTAAGTGAATTGTTAATTCATAAGATTGTTGGCAAAGTTACACTGAGTTTCCTAAGCTGTGATACAATTTGAACTGCCGGAACAGTGGTCCTGAAGGATGTATGGCCATTTTCATGAAAGGTCATTCCTATGTTTAAGGTTTTAAGTGCAAGTTTCTTAGTGATCCCTATTTTCTCAAATAAAGCGTAAAAGAAGCAGCCAGAGGAAAGGCAATGGGACCGAGATATACCCTCTCCCCAGAAACTCTTACCTGTTGGGACTGTTGGTAACCAATACAGAGGGTAAAGATACAGTGTTGGAGAGAGACCTCAGGAGTCTGGGTGAACAAAAGTGTCTTAAATCAACCTCAGCAGCCTGAAGGTCTGTTGTGCTTTTCATTCTCACATACATCCAAAGATAAGGGCCCAACATATTCCTGTATTTTCACCCCTTCTTCCCCTGGGGCCTACTTTTTTATCCATGAGCCAAAAAGCAGGCGCGCCTGCAAAATTTTTGACAGAGCATTAGAACCAGAAACTGTCTGGGAGTGTCACCTCTGCTATAAACCAGTTCTTAACACTTAATTTAAGATGCATAATTTTCTTTTTGCAGTTGAAAAGTGGCAAGATTTTTATATACCAGAGTTACCACAAACAGATGTTATCAGTGTATCAGGGATGATACGCTTTCAACATCAGTTTTTTTGTTCAATTTAACAAAAATTATATTAAAACTATACTGATGCTATGGACGCTTTTCCTCAGACTTCATATTTCACCATGTTCTTCCCAGCTTTGCCTGAAAATGATGCTTTTGATTTTTTACTTCTTTAATACTCAGTACTGATTCATTTTCATCTTTCTAGTGTTAACTTCTTACCCAGTTAGATGACACCTATGCTCATACATAAGTTAAATTGATGAGACAATTAAGGAATTTTTAGCAATGCTTTTACAGTATTATCATCAGTCTGAAGCCTTGATTCCATTTCTTTTTCCTTGCAATTTTTTCATTATTTTAAAAAAAAGTCTTTACACGTATATCCACAGTAAGAAATTGTGTTAATGTGGTGTCACTGTGCATGATACATATTAAAGCAGATGTCCTTTAGGAAAATGCTGCATCATGACTTTGAGTCGTGGCATAGTGATGTAACACCATATGAGCCAGGAAAATGTCAGACGTGTCATGCTGTTTCTGGTTTATGCAGTTCTAATGTTTGTTTAAACCGTAAGGTTTAATCTAGTGTCAACGACTACAGAAGGATACACTTAATTGGCATCCTAGAAAGACGACGTGCACATTTTAAGTAGGATGATTGCTGGGGAGCACATTCCCAGCAGTACATATCAATTATTCTGGATAAGTGGCACACCTAGTTTGTCGAACTGACGTGCCTATTGCTGTCTGCTGTATTGCTTCTCCAGGGCTCTTCACAGGCTGGTTTGCACACGCCGGCTGGTGAGCAAACAGGTAGCAACAGGGGGACGCGTGCTGCTGTACACGCTTTACGTGTGCATTTCTACTTGCCAATGAGCATTTGGTGGCAGCTTTCTGTGGGAGGAGTTCCTATGGAAACAAAATGGGTATTTGTTTTCCCCAGCTTGCTCATTCAGTTTGCATTAAGTTCAAGTGGTTTAAACTTAAACTCTTAATAATGTCAGCCCCTACCAGTAAATCTACTCAGCAGATTATGGGCATGAAACAATATTGTTGTTAACTCATATTATCATTGCTATTATGGTCATTCAGTCTGAGAAATAATTCAGTCATATTTATTGTTTGTTTTTAAATATTATGATCTTTAACTTTGTATAAAAATATATGCATCCAGAATTGCAGCCACCTATTGATTTCATCAATCTTATTTTTCACACAAATAAGTATTGTATGGGACTCTGTTTCTTAACTCAAGGTATTCAGAATCTAAAGTCCCAATTGCAAAAAATTCCAAGCAGCTTATGAATTAAATGCAGAGGAGCTAGAAACGTGATCTTTTGGGGTTTTGTTTGTTTGTGAAGAGAATATCTGGTAAGTTATAATAATTAAGGAAGGCTGTAATTATAATTAGCACTATATTGTAATTGTATAGTAGAAATTTTCATAGCTAGTTTTGATACATAATTTATTAATATTAATAAAGTAATATTATTTTATATCATTTGTGTCACACTGTGATCACCTAATCCTTTGCTCCACAGATGTTTCTGTGAAGTGCCTGCAGATCAGTATGCATTGCATGATATTACAATGATATGTAGGAAGTGTTTTTCAAAGCCAGGATAAAACATTCATATAGTTTTAGAAAAAGAATTGTTACTTACTTTTTCCTCTCATTTACTTAAGCTTAACAGATTGAAGGAGTGTGTCAGGTTTGGTTTGTTGGGTTTTTTTCCAGGAAGATTGAATGTGAATCTAGCATGCAGATGGCATGTAATTGCATTTCCTGCATTGTTACTATATGGCTTTCATTACTTTTTCGCAGCAATGCACTGAGATTTAATCACCCAAGGCTAGCATTTGCTGGTGAGATGTGTGTATATAGCGGTCTTGCTCAATGGTTAGAAAGCTTACCCCTTGCCTCATGCACTTCCTCCATTATTGTCGAACCATATGTTCTTTACAAATCCAAGCAGAAGAATCACAAGCACTAAATTTACCTGGGAAAAACAGCAGACTAAATTGAAGCATTTTAGTCAGTTTAGGGAAAAAAAAAAAAAAAGTATTTCCCTTGCCATCTCATCCCAGGCCATATTTTTTTCCTCTCTTTTTTACCCAAGTAGTTATCAAACTGAACTTCTAGAGTGCAAATTAGGGTTATCCTTTTATTGAGAACGTACTTGCTCATTCTGACTACTGGTGAAATGAGCTATGAAATTTGCTTCATCTCCCCTGATGTTTACACAGGCGAGAAAGATTTTCCCACACTTGTGTGTATCTATGATTTAGCTACGAATGACATTGTACCTCTCTAACATTAACCCCTTAATCTAGTACATTTCTACAAATAACCACCTGTAGTCAATTCTTTATTCATAAGCCTTATCTGTTGTTACAGTATATAATCTGTGAGAATGCCCTAATTTTTATCATTCTCTAAGCCTGTCATCATGGCTGAGACAAGGCTTATCCCTCTGAGCAGATGAGATTAGTCGATCATGTTGAAATCAGAAGAGGGATTATAATGCTTGTAATACACTGAGTCAAATTAAATGCATTTTGTTTGTACATCAGAAGATCTTGTTGCTAAGGCTTTCGTGTCTTCTGCTGACTGTATAAATTGCCAATAAAACATATGAAGGCTGGGCACGGGGATAAAAAGTCAAGCAAAAAGCAGAAACTGAAGATATTTGTTGTGTTTATTCAGACTGATAAACTAGAGGCTTAACTGCTCTGATGTCACCATCATATTCTAAACACAGGGTTTTCACCAAAGATGAACTCTTGATCTAAATTGCATGTTATTCATTTACATTTATTGTTCAACTCTAAGGATGACCTCTCTTCTGAGTAACTCCCTGCTGCTTTGATTTTCTTCTTTTCTCCTTTGTCCTGACTGTTGTGTCAGTATATGTGGCATAAACACACATGCTATTTATGGTCTGCACTCCATAAGGAAGGACACTGATATATAGAGAAATACAGAGATATATATATCTCAGAAACTCAGCCATAAAATTATGAATCAGCAGGTCAAGTAATTCTTTCTGCTACCCCAGCTGGTGCTTCTGTCATATCAGAGTGCTACAGCAAGAAGAGCTGTTCTTAGAGAAAGAATCCATTTCCCATTAACAGTCCCCTATATTTTGTTTGGATTCCTCTGGATAAACATTCAAAGGCTTGTACATTTATCCCAGCCTGCTCAGGATTAACTGAGACATGTAAATCACAAAACTGAGATGGAAGTATCAAGTGAACGAAATTACTCATTATATTTCAAGCACTCCTGATCCCAAGTCCCATTCACGAATTTGAAAATGAAAAATATAATAAAAAAATTATGATGAAAACCAAAGGTTAGAATTACTTGTGAAGTATGCACACGGTAGGATTACATCTTCCCTTTTTTGCCTTGGGGCATCAGAATGATCTATTATTTGGCTTCTAGGTGGAGACTAGAACATGTGTGCTCTAACTCGGTTCAAATATTCCCAGTTCAGAAAGGACAATTGTATCAAATGTCACAAGGAAATTCTAGGTGTTCTGGTAATAACGTATGACAGTAAATTTAAGCATTTGACATCAACTGAGGAAGAAATACCTAAATTAAAGGGGTTGATGTTTCTCCCAAGTTTAGAAATCCTGGAGTTTTGGTAGTTTCTGGTGGAATGCAATCCCCCACATGCCTGTTGTAAACAAAGGCTCTTAATTATCTGAATCTCTTGGAGCCTATAATACAATCCTTGTGGAGCTGTATTAAATATGTGAGAGCTATGAGATTTCTGCATAAAGTAGCTTATAGGCAGCTTGGACCACACAGGTTTGCTTTCATCTCAAAGCTATTTTCCATATGTGAGTTAGGTTGAGCTCTTGCCCTGCCGCTACCATAACGCTTTAGTTGGTGACCAAATTCATCCCTTCATAGGATGAATTTTTAATTTCTTTTTTTGATAATTCAAAAGCAGTAACAATGTCTGTGCCTGTTCATAGGCTTTCCAGAAACTAACATCTAAGATGGTTCCAAAGCTAATGATGTCCCTTATATGCCCTAGTTAGAAGTAACAGACCTCCTTGCCAGAGTGATTCAGCAACGGCTGGGTTTTTTTGCAGCATTTCTGAGAGAAAGATAATGTGCAGAAAAGGTTTGAAGAATGAACTGTGGCATTTCCAGATTTTCTGAGATATAATTTTACAGGTGTTTCTTCAAATACTTTTCAATAAGCCCTGATGCTGAAAGAATGAAGCAAACTTTTAAGTTCATACAGTGTGAATAAACTTGTAGTCTTCACAGATTTCCTTTGTTTCAGCTGAAAGGTTAGTCTGATATTGCAGGATTTTTAATTTTTTTCTTTTCCCAGCTGGAGCCCGAGCTCTTGATGCTTCAGGGATCTGTTTTGCTGCAGTGGTGCTCCTCTAGTAAGAATGGCACAACACGAATTATGTGAGAGGAGACACTTTGTAGTGCTGAAACTAAGCTCTTCTAGCACTCCTCTTCCTCAGCTCTTCTTTGCTCAGTCCTGCACAGATTTTTTTTGCTGCTTCATTCTGTTTGTTCACTACTACTACTCTGTTCATACCGGTAGTGAACTTTGCTTTGACCTTCTGGATTTTGGCATTCTTGTTTCTCCTCTCTTACTTTTTTCCCTCCCCAGTCACTTCTGGGGCTTAAATTTAACCAAAACTAAAGACATTTTTTTCATTCACCATAATAAGTGAGTTTTTATTTGATATTAAAATTGCATTAAATGAAGTAGATACAAATATAGAAAGATGGGATTCAAGTCTTTGATCATTGAAAATAGGGAGACTGTTAAACTCCTGCTGACAGTAAAAACATGATGTGCATTTCCTTCACCCCTTCCCACCCCACCAAGTATATGCATCTCCTACCCTAAAAATTGTTTTTTCATTCTTGTCTCTCTGTATATGCTGTGCTCTTTCAAAAGCCATAAAAAATATTTCCACCATTAATCTGGTGAGGGTTTACCAGCTTTGACTGTTCATTCCTTCTTTTGGAAGTTTTTGCAATAAAAAGGTTGCTATAAATTGCAGAATATAGGTCAATCTTAAAAGATGAATGAAAATAAATTTATATTAGTCCAGGCATTTATATGAATGTACAACAACCTCTTTGGTTTCATTAGTTCTAATGCAGAAATGCCAGGGGAATAAATCTTCATATTTCAACACTTACATGGTTCATTACCTGAGGTCGAGACGATTATTTCCTCCATAATGTTTAAGGGTACAGTTAAGTACAGTTAAGTTGTTATAAAAAAAAATATTTAGTCATATGTAAGAGATCAGATACTGGACAGAGACAGAAAGAATGAATGTGTGTGCGTGCACGTATGTGTGTGTATGTAAAATACTAATTTCTGTCACTTGATAATTTCGAGATCCTCCCCAACTCACTTTCCTAGTACATACTTCAGACATGTCTGTAAAATATTTTGAAGAATCATGAAAGTCTACTGCAGCATGCCAGAATTTGGCAAGAGCAATTCCTGTGGCTGCTGACATGAAAAGGATGACACCGTCCTAAAAGTAAAGTACCAAGTGAGACTGGCTGGAGGATCACACACGGTTAAGAAAGCACAGAGATGCTGAGGAACTGACAGTTCTACTGAATGGTTTCTGTAGGATAGGACTGTGAAAATACTGTATATGTTAGTCTTGGGGAGGAAGTGATGTGCGAGTGGAATGGCCAATGCTGAAATCAGGTAAAACCAAATGCTTACAATTTGATTTGGGAAAAAAAAAAAAAACAACACTTGAAAAAAAAATAAATTAACCAGAAGGGCTTTTTCTGGCAGCAAATTGCCTTTAACAAACCTGTTGTTTTGGGTTTCTTTTCTAAAAAAAAGGTTTTCTTGACCTAAAAAACTAATATTCCACATTAATGTTTTGTCCAGATTCTCCCATGCTTTCAGCTTTTCTGACAGCTGCTGATTTCATTCACATCCATTTAAAATTGTCACTCAAGGAGGTATGCAGAATTGGCTGTTCTTGCCCATCATACTCAGTGAACAGATGGCAGGGTCCCCATCCTCCCCTTCCCAAGCTCTTTGAAGGCTTTGGCTGTGAGAGCAAGTTGCTCTCTCAGCCCTCAGAGAAAATACTTCTGCATGGGGCAAAATAACTCAACTCTGTTTTCTGCTTCACTGTAGCACAGCAGCATGCAGGGATGTGATGGGATGGGATGGAATGGGATGGGATGCGATGCGATGGGACGGGACGGGACGGGACGGGACGGTATGGGATGGGATGGGATCTGATAGGATGGGACAGAACAAATGCCTTGCACTCCTGATGCAGAGCATGTGCAAGTAGCCATAAGAGGTGGGTTTGCCATCAGGTGCTGTGAGGAGCAGGGGCACAGTGGTTTCCTATTTTTGCCTTGGCTGGATGAAGCTCTGAGGTGGAGGTGAGAAGGATGAATGGAGAATTAAGCTCTTCATATCATGTAGCCACTCATGTCAAATGAGATCCTTTCTGGTACATATGCAAAACAGAACATGGGCCTACATAACAAAAACCTGAGGAACTCACTTGCAAGATGTTTTTAAGCAGTTTTGTGGACCAAGAAGCCATTTTAAGTCCTAATGTCAGTTTTATGGTTTGCAAATACATTATTTTGGGCAGTGGGGAAGTGGTATAATATTTAATTTTTTCACTTGACTCAGGAAGATAAAGAAGTCTTTCTCATGAGACAGGTTTCATGTGTTTTAGGGGAAATGTTTCCTTTGGTTTTGGATTTACGTCTTCAAGAACTTTACTACACAAAGTGTGTGTTGTGTACATGTGACCTTTCTAGCAAAAAAAAAAGATCATGATCCAGAGAAGGGTTATTCATATATTTAGTGAATGGCATAGCGTTGCTCTTCACTACATCATTTCCAGTGTTTCATTTTTGCTGCTGACTGTAATGCACGGCAGGGTTTAGAGGAATATTCTTTATAGACAGGAAGGGAAAACTGAACTGGGCTTTTCTACCCAAACACAGCCACTAAAGGGATATCTCAAAAGGTTTCTGTAACTCCACAGAGTGATAATATCCATTCTCCTCTTCCTCAGCAGCCTCTCCATAATTAGTTTATTAACTTTCTTTGGGAGGAAGGTACTAATAAAAAAAACCCCAAAACAACCCTAACAAATTAAAGCAGAGTTTAGCATCTTCTGGAGATAAGGCAATGGAAATGTAAATAAATCAGTCAACAAATTGCTCTTGGTCCAACATCACTCACTTCAACAGCCACAGCTATGCTAAAGTATCCGTCACTGTCATTTCTTTTAGCATGCATCCCTTCCAGTCCTGCTGTCAAGCCTCCAGTTCGCTGATGACATTTTCCCTTTGCAGTGATGGGCATTTTGAATATGCAGAAACAGCAGTAATAAAGTGTAGTATGGATTTCAAGGGGATTAGTCCAAAGCAACCATCAATAATTTCTGATCTGACAGAGGTGATAATTGAGGTAAGCTGTATAACTTGAAGATTTCAGTTTGGTTAAAATCGCCCTATTAGCTGCTTAATAGTGTTATTAGTCAAATAAATTAGGCTAGGATCTTCCAAATAACCTTGGCACTGTGTATATTAAGTATGCTCAGCCCTGTACTGCATCCACTCTAACAGTGCATTACCAGAAAAGAAGGTTGTCATATCGCAAAAATATTCTGAAAGTGCTTGCTTTTGGGCAAAAAAAAACATATTACAGATTTCAAATAACACAGCTCAAATCTGTTTTCAGATAAACAAACAACAACAAATCTGGTGGTAATTTATGGTACAAATGGTAGGGAATATCAGTGACTTTTTTTTGGATGTTTTCACTTAGAGCTCTAATGACACAGCCTCCTTTTAGCTTGCAATCTTGCCAAACTGCTCAATTCATGCTCTCCATATCAATATGTTACAAATACACAGAACACTAAATCAGTGTTTTTCAAGTTTAGGAACAGATTTTAGACTTGGTCAGCAATCACTTCAAAATGCAACCATAAAAATGACCCTAGAGAAGGCAGTAGTTTTTCATACAGTCCTGAAAGCTAATACTACTGCTGCTGAAATCAGTGACAAAAATATATTACTGTATGATCTCTGAGCACCACGTGCTTAGTATTTCACAAGAGACACTATTCAGTACCTGACCTGGTATCCTAAGGAGAATTCAACTGTAAAAATGCATACATTTTGTGATGAAATATATTTATTTTAAAAAAAAGTCTTTACACTGTTTCTTCTTCCTTAAAAAAGACCCTCTGACATAATGATAACTTGTGGAGGTAGCTGGAAACACAGAAAAAGAAAGATTGTAATGAAAAATAGAAAACCAAATAGAAAACCAAAGACACTTGCTGGAAATGAAAGCTCATACCCAACATTAGAAAGCATCTGCATGCTAGCTGTACAAAGAATAAACATGTGTGCTGCCTTCTTAAGTATACAAAAGGATTTGTTTACAGATAAAAGAAGGAAATGACATTTTACATCTCAGTTTCATATTATGTAGCCCAGTAGAAAAATATATACAATACAGATTGTAAGGCTTCATTTGTATATTTGCATAACCCAGTGAGAATGGCAGTATTTTTCTTCCAGCCTTTACTTAACGATGGCTACACAAGCACTTTGAATTTAAAACTCTGTACTGTATGTAAAGTGAGGTGCGTGCTTTTACCGCTTGTCAAAACAATCCTGAAATCCCATTTTCCTTTAATAAAGTATAGTTTTGTCCTCCAGATGTATGCTTGAATAAGATGTCATAGTCTGTTTTTGTTCAGGATTGCACCCTGCTGATGTTCTTAGGCAGCAAGAAAATTACCTTATTGAAACATATTGCTGGTAGTGACTATAGTGCCAATTTTTGCATTGGTATTACACACATGACATATTCAGAGACCTTTGAGTAAGACCATGAATATCAAGTGATTGAAAAGATTATACATGCTTTTTCTTTGGGTATAAAAGGTTGTGGTTCTGGATGAGTGTCTTTCAGATCAATATAATTATGTCATAAAAACATGTAACAAAATAGTTACTTTGCAGCCTTTCACACTTGCCTGATTTCATACTAATTTTATTCTGAGCAGAATTGTTTTCCTTACGTTAGTTGCACAGTTGTTATTTTAGAGGAGTGGGGGTGGTTTTAAAATAGTTGCATAATAGCAGGCCCTCTGCTAGCATGCGAGCATCCAGACAGGTAATAGATGTTTACTTTTCTAGAGAAAAGATATACACAATCAAATTACTGTCATAGAGCTACATAGCTGAATATTTGTACAGAAACAGACACACACACAATTTATAATTATGTGCACCCAAATGCATATATACCTGTATGCACAATGGAATGAATGTACTCTTCATGAATCACATATAAACATTTTAAAAGTGCATATGTTGGTACTAAAATGAGGTAGTAGAGAGGTCTAGTTCACTTTGGATAAAAGTCTCTGAATTTCTGGCTGTAGCAGGTGTTTGGAAGCTGCAAGCAGTGTGATAATATTAAAAATTCATGGTATCTGGGTTAAAAGTGTTATTTGAATGGTGTATTTTTCCCTTAGACAAATTTAGTTATGCATGCACTAGTTTTGTGACCCTACAGAGTGATAACTCACTGCCAAAAATCATCAGAGGCAACAATTTGGCTGGCCTGGTTGGCAAAACACTTCCAATCTAGGAAGCAAAGTTATAATAGTAAGTCCTGCTGGTCATTGAAGTGGCATCAGAGAGAGAAAGTTATGATTAGAAAAAAAGGGAATTAGAAATTTTAGGGGACTTGAGAAAAATTTGAATATAAATCTGATAAAACCACAGCTAGTTGTAGGTAAAGGATAAAGTGCTGCCCAGAGTGGTTCCCATTAATGTTTTATGTGCTAAAGAAGCAAGTCAAACTATAAAGAATGCCTTATTTTTCCACTAGCTTCATTTCTTTTAGAAGAAATTTCTCTTTACAAGCAAACCCTCTTAATACCTCAATTAAATTATTCCGTATAAAACTCATCTAACCCCAGACTCTATTGATCAAGAGATGGGTAAGTGCCCATAATCCTGTTTTGGGCCGCTCAAAACTTTGGGCAAGGGGTTTGAAACTGGATCCAGAATTTTCCAAAGGGTTCATCATGGCACTGGATCTCCTGGGTTAAGCACCTGCTAGAACTTGTCTGATCCCTAAAACCAACCTGTCATCTCTGATACATAATCTGGCTTGGTCTCTGACAACTACTGGAGATGCTCCGGTTGCTGTTTCCTAACAGCCTTCCAACAGAGGCAGGGCACGCAGAACTCTCAGGGCATCCAAGTATAAAACCTTCATCTGGATTTTATGAAAAGGTTTTCCATGATGTGTACAAAACTGATTCAATGCCCCAGGAAATCCTTTCCATAACTCTGTTACTATGCACAGGCTGTAATGCCAGGAGAAAGGACAAGCTAGCCTTTGATTTTTTTTGTGAGAATTATACCACTGCCAACAATCTTTGTGGAACAGCTTTCTAGGTTTACCCTTCTGAACAGTTGCATTTATTCACGTTACAGTAGTATAGTGTTTCAAAGCATTAAATTAAACTGAATTTATGGAACAAGGAAACACCTCGCTTATTTGTTCACTCATTGCATAACACAGATGTCCTCAACAGACTTACCAGAGGAAAAAAATTAAGCACTAGAGAGATTAAATAAAGTTTAATGTGGCCTATTCCAAAAGTACAGATTTTTAGAGGTACAGCTTCTCATTTAGTGGAATTCATTTTCATGCTTTGTAGTATTTTACTTAAAAACTACACAGCTTCACTAAATTGCAGTTTCTGTACAGATATTTGCAATTTTATTTGGACTACTTATTACATCAAGTATCCTCTAGCTACCTCCTACATCTCCTTTGTATCTGAACTCCGAAAAGGAAAATTGTATATTAATATAAGCAGCATGGGGAATAAACACATTGAATTAGATACCTTTGTGCAGTTGCAAGGCTATGATCTTTTGAGAATCACGGGGATGTGGTGGGACTGATCTGTAGGCTAAAGTGTTGCACTGAGGGGCAGGGATACACGCTTTTCAGGAAGGACAGGATGAAGGATGTAAGGTGAAGAGAGGGAGTGTCCCTTTTTGTGATAGAACAGCTGGACTGCATGGACCTTTGCCTGGGGATGGAAACCAACTGAGAGTTTATAGGTTAGAGTTAAAGAGAGGACAGATAAAGGTGACATTATGGTGTCAGCTATAGGACAGATGACCATGTTCTTAGGCCCTGATCCTCATGGTGGACTTGGATCTCCCTGATATCTGCTGAAGGGACAACACGGGAAGACATAAGCAATCTGGGAAGTTCCTGGATTGCACTGAGGTTAGATAATTTCTTCCTGTAGGTGGAGGTGTCCTGCTGGACCTGTTACTGAAAAGGAGGGACTCATAAGGAAGTGAAGCTCACAGGCAGCCTTGGCTGCAGTGACCATGAGATGGTGGAATTCAGGATCCTGACAGCAAGGAGAAAGGTAAAAAGAAGCTTATAACCCTGGACTTCAGCTGAGCAGACTTTGGCCTCTTCAAAAATCTGCTTGGAAGAGTCCCTGCTTGGAGAAGACCCTGGAGGATAAAGGGACCTAAGAAAGTTGGTTAATATTCAAGGATCAGCTTCTCAAAGCTCAAGAGATTTTCAAGTCAGGCAGAAATGCCAGAAGGCCTGACTGGATGAGCAAGAAGCTCCTGGCCAAACTCAAAGTTGGAAAGGAAATGCTGAGGGTAGAAGAAAGGGTGGGTAACCTGGGAGGAGTACAGAAACATTGTCTGCATACCCATGGATAAAAGGAAAGCTAAAGCCCAGTTCAAATTTAATCTGGCCAGGAAATGAGAAGGGCTTCTGTAAGCTGCAAAAGGAAGACTAGGGAAAATGTGGGCCTACTGTTTGGAGTTCCTGATGGTCACTGAGTTGACTATGAGACCAGGCAAAGAAAGCTAATGGAATCCAGGGCCGCGTAAGACAAAGTTATGCCAGAAGCTTGAGGGAGGTGGTCTTCCTTCTCTGCTCAAAACTAGTGAGGCCCATCTGGAGAATTATGTTCTGTTCTGGTCTCCTCAGTACCAGAGAGACATGGACATACTGGAGACGATCCAATGAAGGGCCACAAAAAATGATTAAGAGACCAGATCATCTTTCTTTCAAGGAAAGGCTAAGAGAGCTGGGACTCTACCCTAGACAATAAAAGGGGGAAGCTTGTTCATATGTAAAAATTCCTGGAGAGAGGGTGCAAAGAGGATGTAGCCAGGATCTTTTCAGTGGTGCCCACTAAGAGGTCAAGAGTGGGTGCGCACTGAAACACAGTTCCTTCTGAACAGCCAGAAACATTTTTTTACTGTGAGAACGACTGAGCAGTGGTATGAATTTCCCAGGGAGGTTGTGGAATCTGCATCCTTGAAGATATTAAAAAGTCATCTGGACATGGCCCTGGGCAACTGGCTCTAGGTGGTCCTGCTTGAACTGGGGGAAATTGGACAAGATGACATGTAGAGATCCCTTCCACCCTTAATCCTTCTACAATTCTTTGATTCTGCATAAAAGCAAAAGAGCAGCCATGAAAAAAGACTGTCTGAAGAAATGCCACAGCAAAAGAGGAAAAGAAGCAAAATAGACTGGCTTGGGCTAAACTCTGTATTTCAGTAATGAGCATGTTAAATTTGAATGGAAATGAAAATGTCAAGGAGCCTGCCTACATCACACTGTGAAACAGTAAAGGGGAAAATGGACACACCCTGTGTCCTCTCATGTTCATGGGATGATGATCTTGGGACACTTCAGAAAGAATTATCATTTAAATATTCTTTTGAGAATTCTGCTCATAGGAAAAATTCAAGGTGGACCACAACAGCCACAAAGTGTGCAGTCTGACCACCTATAAAAGAAGAAAGTCAAGGCCTTTTCAAGGACTTCTCCATGTCTATCATTAGAATGAACATGGAGGTCATCTGTGAAAAAACCCTGTTCTTGCTTAGTCTTGCTGTCTATGGACTTTCTCATTAAGAATCAGGGATAGGACACTGATTATTTCCTTAGCCTGTTTTGGGCCAACAAAACCAGATAAGACAAGGGTGAGGGCATTTTGCAGCTATCATCACTTCCTTAGAAAGGCTTCTGATGGGAGCAGGATTGAAGGGAAGGATCAGTGTTTCAGAAGCAGTGATCTTCCTTTTCTCTCATATGTTTTACCCTCAATCCATTGCTTCTGACTTGCAGGAGCAGGGAAGGACTGAGTCTAATTTGAGTGTAAGGCCAAGGGAAACCTGAAGGCCCAACCTTCGATATAGCATAGGTCATAATATCCTCCTTGCTCTCATCCAGTAAGTCCCTGTGCCAAACCAAGAACTCAAGCTTACACTGAGAAGTTTTGTACAGGACTGGAATTTGCCTTTTCAGTCTTTTTTTCTTTAGGACTACTGTTATAGACTAATTTATTATACAGTTTGTCTGATAATAAGGCTCAACCATCTAGGCCACTGATTTAAGTAGGACTTGGGCTACACATAGAACCTTAGAAGTTCCCAGATTGATTTATTCTTTGCTCTCCATTTTATTTGGTTTGAGATCCTGCCTTCATTATAACTGTCATCACCCATACATTTTTACAGTAGTCATTTATTTTTAGTTGCCCAGTGGATGGTATGGGGGAAAATACAGCATCTGCATCATTTGGACTCAGGAAATCATTGTGATGACTTTTAATGTTGATCACTCATATGCCCACAGGTTCTAAGGAGCACCCAGAGTTTGCTTCATGACCCTACATGCTGGGCCAGACTTTCATTTTTATATCATTGTCACACATTTTCTTTCCCTGACTGTCATTCCACCACACTGCTCAGAGACATGACTTTACTAGGTGATATTTCTGGCTAGCAAAAATTAATAATATCATTAGGTTTCCCACCATTGTACTGCCTGCACTGTTATGTGTTCACTACTTTGCAAAACATGACCTACCATGCTTCCCACTTCTGTATACGTGGAAATGATTTCTTTAAATGTCCTCCCCTTACAAAAGTGGATCGTTTCACTGTATATATTTCCCTTGTAAATGTGTACCTCACTCTGTAATATCAACATTTGTGCATTTATTATTCCATTATATTCAATTTATATAAATTTAAGTTCCTCCTCACTTCCTCTGAAGCAAGGAGATCAATGCAGTACATGACAATTTTATTACATCAGTGTATTCATTTCCTTTATAAAAGTAAATCACTCTTGTAGATTCACTCTCCCACAAGAATGTACCCATAGATCACTCCATTATGTTAACTCCCTGCATAAATAAAGACTGTATCATTTTGTTCACGTACTGTACAGGTAAATGTGAAATACTCTCCTCTAAGATATATATTTAGATGGCATTTTATTCTTAGCCACTTCATTCAGGAGCTAATCTGACAGTGGAATGTGCTTATTTCTTCATAGCAGAATAATGATTCTCTGGAGACCTGCAGCAGGTTTTGCAGGACTTTGGACAAGACTTGCATGTACACGCAGCAGCCCCTCTCCCTCTTTCCCTACTTCTGCTGCCTTCCTCTTTTTTATTTTTTTTTTTTTGGGGGGGGGGGGCGTGTTTGGTTTTGGTTTAGGTTTGTTTTCTCCTTAGCTTCCCCTTGTTAGTTGCCTTACTGTGTTTGCTAGTTTGGTTTTGTTCATCTTGCAGTTCTGCTGAGCATTTAAATGAGGGCTGAGAATGACAGGAGAAATGGGGATCTGGACCTGAAAAAATCCTTTCCTGCCGTCTCTGAGCTGGACTCTCATTTTCATTTAAATACCCTGTCCTGTTTGAGTGGGCTCAGTGATGGCACTTGCTGAGGAGTGAGCCGTCTGTGCTGTACTGTGCTTCACTGCACGTGAGTCTCACTGTTCCCTTTGCTGCTACTCCTCCATGTCAACGGACTTGTCCCATCCTCCATTGCACACAACAAAAAGTGGAGCAGATGAAAGCATATCACTCTACTTGAATCTTGTCTCTCCTTTCTGCTTCTCTGCCTGCTTCCTCAAGCCTTCCTTAAGTTCAGTCCGGTACAAGTTCACTCCTAAATACAGATTTCAGTTATACAGACCTGGATCCAAGTTAATATAGATTGATTACGGGCATTTCACAACCTCTACCGTAATCATAGAGCATCCTAATGTGTGTGCTGACCTAAGGAGAGCTGCAAGCTATCAGCTGATTTCAAGTCAGAAGAAGGTGATATAAACACTCTACTTAATTCTGTGAGGAAAGAGAGGGATAGTTAATCATTTCAACAAGCTCGTAACACCACCGATGGAAAAACAGCTATAAAAGAGTTAAAAGTAAGCAACCAAATAAAAGCATCAAAATCAAGCAAGCCAACAAAACCCCCAGTTCTTGCATGTCTCTCCAGGGCTGCACACAGCCTGCCCAGGATTTTCTTTTATCCCGCGTTTACTACATGCTCCCTTGTGTCTCCTTCCTGCTCCGTGAAAGGTCATATGGCAGCATGATGCCATCTCCGCAGTCTCCCTCTTCTCTAAGTTTAGGTCCAACGGTTTCAGCATGTTTCAGACACAAAGTGTTCTAAATTTTCTGGCATCTGAGGAAATGTGATGCTTGCATTTCTTTGTGCTTTGGAAACTCTCAGGGAAAGGTCTGCTCTGTTGCAAGTTCTTCCAGCATTTCCAATACAAATGCTCAACTATGTTTTTGCTAATCTCAACATGAAAATTACAGTTACCCATGTTATATCTGGCTTAGATTTGTCTGCACTGTTGCCGTTTGATAGAGTGGTATTTCAGCACCTGCAATTATGACACCCTTTTTCTTTGGCCAGTTTTAGCCCTTAGCAATCCCTCACAGGCTGAGACAAAAGGTACAGGATTAACATCTCGATTCTCTTCAGACAAGTACCGAGGAGTCTGAGGGACAGGAATACATTCACAGGAAGACATTAGTCACATCAGTTAAACTTTTATAATGCTTTTCAGTGGCGATGATAAAATGGCACTAAAACTGGAAAGGTTTTTTCCTGATCCCTTTCCTTCAAAGCCTGTATGTCTACAGAAACAACATGAAACATGTGGAACACCAGAAGCATTCCCGTCCCTTTAGACATCTAACAGGGCAGTGAGCATGGAAGGGGTCCTAACCAGCACATGGAAGCACGCTACCTATTCTGTTTCTGTAACTCTTTGCAAATCATTATTTTTTAAGTAGCTGCTTCTGTTGGTGGGCAATCTCTACCTTCCCCTTTCATGTCACAACCAAACAAATAAAGACACAAAAACCCCAGTAAGAACAGTGGTCAGGAATACCACCTGTTTTTTATGGGGTTTTCAGCCAACCGACCTGCCTCGTGCTGTATTTTCCAAGTACCATTCTGCCTAACTCATACAGACAGCCAGGCTATCAAAGCAGAGCAGTAATAGGTAAAGTAGCTGAGCCCTTCTGCAAGTGAAACGAGATGAGCAGTCGCATGCAAGGTGGGCAGAAGTGCCATGCAGGAATTGGAGCCCCCAGAAAGCCACCATACCCCCGTCCTGCAGCCCCCGGTCTGTGTGCAGCCAGAAAGGGAGCGAAGAGAGGAATGTAGGAAACTGAAAAAGAAGGTCTGTGTGGCTTTGTCTGGAGAGGGAGTTAAAAAAACAAACAGAAACCAACAACCTACAAAAGACAAACATTCTACTAAAAAACTACAAGACAAGTTCAAGCATTGGGGCCCTCACAGTAGGAAACTGGTCACATGGGTAACATCATGAAATTTTACTGCAAAATATCCTTTTTTTTTTCTTATTTGAAAAGACAAATTATTAGCATTTTTAAACAATTTCAATATGTTTAATGGCTGAAAGTTAAGCTCAAACTGTTCCGCTTACTGAATAAAGTGCTAGGTCTGTAAACAGGAATCTTAAGTTACCCCAAGAGTACACTCATTTTAAATTTTACTTGAAAGCGGGATGTACGTTTATTACAATTTCAAACAAAATGCTAATGCCATTAAACAAATGAGGTTTAGGCAAATTAACTGCATTTTAATATTCTGAAAGCCTATGATATAGGACATTGTGTTACGAAACATTGGCTAGAAGTATCAGTTGCAAGTGGGATTTTCATTGCTGTGAATCTCAGGAGAATATTTGTAATTAGTATCATTTGCCTAATACTTCAGGTTAATTAGAATATTTAATTGAATAGCTGTAATCTTCAGAGATGACTATATTATGATCAAATTAGTACCATCACAGCACACGCTGATCACTGCTGCAGCCTGCCTCACTTCTGCTAGCTATTCAGCCCTCTGGAGCGTTCAGCAACATAAGAAAAAATCTGTTTCTTACACTTTTGAATTTTAATGATCCATTTGAACTCTGCCATCAACATTTAATTATTCTAGAAAAAAAAAAGTCCCAACCATGGCTCCCATATGGCATGTTGGCAAATACACTTGCCCACATTGGAGTCTGCACCTCTCCAGCAGCTCTGTGAAGAGATTTAGCTTTGTTTTTTGGGGTTTTTTTTTTTTTTGAATGCAAGAAGGCCTTTTTTAATAGTGTTTGCAAATACAGACCATATGAAGCTTCACAGAAAAGGTTACTAGGATACTATTGAAACACTATTAGGAACAGATGAATTGATTTTTAGAATGTTACAATGGATTTAATCCTGTAACGTCTACCACTGGACTTTTGTATTGTGTCCAAAAGGTTTGAAGGAGTCAGGTGCCTCTGTAACTAAACCTTGTTAGCTAGAAATGCAATTAATTTTTGGGGGAGAAGGGTGAAGGAGGAGAGGTAGAACGGATGGAGCGTGCATACTAAAGTCTTTGCAGCCAAATCACAGATGCTGAGTTCCTGACCTAACCAGTTGCTGTTGCTCCTTTTTCTATAAATACATATATTTAGCAGCTGCACATATCCGAGGGGTTAAACATTCACCGCTGTGGAAGCACTAGGGCCAAAATCCTGTTACACTGAACTAGCTAGATCTCCCCACCCAATCCTTCTCTCGTCGCATAAGGGTGTTGCAAAAGAAAGAAAGAAAGTCAAGGGAGTAAGCAGGGCATGCTACAAAGGACCTTGTTTACATAGAGGGGTCCCAGGGCTCAGAAAAGCTTTTCTCCTTCTCCCCCCCTTCCTTCCCAGGCTGCTTCAGGATATGCAGCTTAAGAGGTCAGTCTTGTACAATTCTGTACACCAGTGATGCAAAAACTGATAATGGCTTTAAAATTCAGGATGCCCTTTTGAAACTGATGCTATGTTGCAAATTTTTTCACAATGAGTTATTATTATCTCAGGGCGGGGGGGGGGGGGGGCGGTGAGGAGCTTGGAGGAGGGGGTGGGGTAGGAGGGAGAGCATTCAGTTTTAAGGGAAATGCTCTAACCTGCTGCCTGCAAGTGAAGGGAACAAGATAAATATTTCCAGTTTTCTACCTGAAAGAAATGTATTGCGACATTGTGCTTCTTCAGTGCAGATGTACAATGTGTTACATAAAGCTCAGGCTTAAGGCTCAAATCTCAAGTGCTGCTGTCCTACAGAAGGCAGTAAAATAAAAAAACCTTCACGGTTCTTTGCAGGACCAACTCACCTGTTGACACACAAGTGCATAAAAGAAGCTTACAGATGTTTCAGGGAACTGAAATGTACACAAGGCAGTGTAAGGAAACCCTGCCCAAAAAGTTTATCATTTGCAGTATGTAGGTAGAGAGAGTCAGCACAATCATTTACATTGAAAGTAAAACAGAAACTGTTTTCAAGGATGCTTATTCAATACATTCTGCATTCTGGTAAGGAACACATCTTTGCCTTGAAATTGTGAATGAATTTCATTTTACTGCATCGTAAGTACTATATTGTATTTATGAACTTAAACATATTTATTTATGCACTTACAAATGGTCATTTCGATATTGAAAAATAGTATGAAACTCAAAAATGCTCAGTTAAATTATGAAAAGCATTTACATTTTTCTCATCTCCTCTCAGAAAATTTTCCCTGGTTTCAAGTTGGCTGTGAGATATGGAAACACTTGAATCCTTGAATAGTTAGATTAGCGTTCCATTAAAAATATGTTGCTCTCCTAGATGTCCACTAGATGTTTCATTCATACTCAGTAAAAATCAATTAGATATAAAAAGGCAGTCCTGTCAAATCATTGTCATTAAAATGAAAATTATAAAAGCTATGAATCCTATGTTTAATAATGAATGTTAAGATTTTACTAATCTCTCTAATTTTTTATCTCTAAAAGCTAAGCAGAAAAAGATGTTTAATTTTCAGAAAAGGAAATGCTTTCTGCCTTGGATAAATTTATCTTATAATAAATAATGACAACAATATTATTCAGGATTAGACAATAATATAGTCTTTCTCAAAACTCCAATACATTCAAACAAGGCAAAGAAAGAAGTTGCAATCCTAGGAAGAATGCTTTATTATCTAAGCTTTTGTTTTCATCCAGCTCCCAAATGATGATTTAATATCCATTCTTAATATGCAGTTTAAAAAGCACCTTGAGAATTCACTTTAATGGCTAGTGTACTGCATAATTGTGGGCTTTCTTGTAAGAAAGCTTGCAAAATTGCTGATTACAGAAAGAGATGAAGAGTATTGTAAGTACCCAGACCTATATATCGTGCTGCCATGAAAATTGGTCTTAAAAACCTCCTCACAAAACCTGCTTTAATGTTCTGGATCTAACGCTGTATTTTCTTCCTTTCTTTCTTTCCTTTTTTTTTCCTTCTTCTTTATATATATATATGTGTGTGTGTGTGTGCGCGCGTGTGTGTATCTTAAAATATATATTTACCTCTGCATTTTGCAAGCATCTGCTACCAGGAGCTATAAGCAATCACTAATCTTGAATAGCAGCATTGTGATGTACTGTTTCCTTCATAGAGGTGCTCCCTGAACATGAAAAACTCCTTTAGAATTAAAAAATCTGCTCCACTAATTGTAGAACAAATTTTCAACAGCCCTCTCTGCGAATCCCAGCTCTAAGTATTCTCCCATCTATTAAACAGATGGCAGATAAGATTGTAAACATATTTGCTTCATATTGAATAGATAGTTTCTGGCATAATACTAATTAACAAATTAAATGACTGACTTTCTGCATCACATTAGAGTTAAAACCACTTCGTAAGTTTGTCTTTGGTAGTTATTTACTTTGACAATAGCGTGCAGTGAAAAACTGTTAAATGTTTTCTTAGCAACATTATGCATTGAGTAGTTTTCTTTTTTAAAACTCTATATTTTATTATAATTCATTTGACTTTCATTACAGTCACTCATTACAAAATGTATGTGCATTTAATCCATTTCCAAGGGCTGCATATTTTTCCAATCCCATTCTGTATCACAATGATAATGTCTTTGGTCTATGCAAGTATGCATGAAATTTAGGCATTGTCTTTACTCATTTTCTGATAGTTTAGCATAGACTGTTCTGAAAGGAGGAAAGCTAACAAAATGCTAACAGTGGCAAATAAGAATATGGAGAAGGCTGCATTTTCCTTCCTTTAAAGAATTTGTGTCATGCCTGTTTTATTTTAAGCAAAATAGGATCATCTCCATGATTATGGCATGCAATGCTATGATGTGAGATTAATTCATATCTTCTTTGTTGTCTTCATTAATTCATGTAGAGAGCTGGTCACACCAGAAATTCTAATTCCACATTTCCCTTCCACTAGGCTCTCATTAAAGCAGAGAAAAGAACTGCATTTTCCATTTTGGTTTTGGAAATTTTAGTATGAAACAAAAAAGAGTTTACTTTCAAAAAAACTTGTCAGCTGTTGGTGAAAATAACATTTTCATGGTCTAACTGTAAATATATACTAAATTATATACTAAATATATACTCATAAAGGAACGCTAAATTTAAAACTTTCTTTCAAATTTATTTGCTGGTGCACCTGTCTTCAGACAGAACAAACCGAATACCTGAAACAGAACATAACATTTGAAAACTTTGGAGCTCAAAATAAAATTTCTTCAAGAACACAGCTGTAAATTCTGAAACAGGTCAAATTCATTTAATTTCCTTCAGAGGTATAATAAAAATAAACAGTTATATGAATAAATGATTAATTCATATGTGTTACAGCTGATGCCCAATGTTATTCAAAGATTAAAATACACCATAGAAGGCAAAGATGATAGACACCTCTTCCCCCTACTCTCCCTCCCCTCTTCACAGCAGCTAGGAGTAGAAAAAAAACAGGATTTTTTTCAAATAAGCAGAGCATGTTGATAGTGATATAGAAAAGCATTCATTTTTCAAATCTGAAACTTCTTGCAGAAAGGCTTGCTATAATTTTTAAAAAACAAAATTAAACAAATATACATATATATCTATGAGAATGCTTTGAAAGTATTAGTATTCATTTATTCTGTCTGGTTTTAAAATATAAACTACCTCTTTTGACAGGTAGATTCAGTTAAAATATACCTGAAAAGGGCCAAAAATTTAAGTGAATGGTTTCAAAATTATTGGAAAAAATACTCAAGATGACTAATATCTAAAACTGAGGTTTTTCATTACCAATTTTTGAGAATTCCACTTCTTATCCTGTCTGGGTATGACAAAACACTGAAATCTGAGCAAGTCTCACACACTGGAAAACCATTTTCTCACTCTATGAGGTTATTAGTTATATTATGGGCAATAATATTTCATATTTGATGTCAGTATTTCCTATTATTTCACATTATATTTAGCAATCCAGTTGTTTTAAATACATTGGGATGCACTTTGTGTTTTAGAGTTATCTATTTTCTCTTCTGTATCACACTAGAAAAAAATGAAGGCTGCAATTTCTCAAACAATGTAATAGTTTTATCCAAACATCTACCAGTTTAAATCAGTAGTCCTGTTTTCAGAGATATATGCTCATAGGAATACCACAAATTTATTACCTACAACTACAGCACTGATTTTTCTGTTACCAGGCTTAAACTAAAGTTTACAGTTCCAAATATTTCTTTGTCCATCCGGTGCCTTAACACAGCTGCTATGACAACTTCATCCACAATCTTTCCAGGACTAAGACTTCATGGCACGACACTCCCTGGATTTGCCTTTCTGCCTTAAAGGTGGATATAACATTTATCTTTTTTCTACTGAAAGTTGCTGCCTTTCAGTAATGATTGGGAATGAATTTACAATGACATTAAAAAGCTGCCTCAGCACTGCTGGATGCATCTCACCCAGTCCTATGGATATGTCCAATTTACAGAGTAGTCCCAAACTTGGTCATCCTCTAGTCATTATCTCTTGAACTGTACCACTGGAGATGTGGAAGGTCTAAAATCAGATGTGCCATCCCAAGGCACAGAGGAATTCTCATTTTTTTTCCATGACACATTGCTTTAGTGACTGTCACATCCTTTACTGAGCCCATCTTTTCTGTAGTCTCTTGATGTACGTAAAGAACCCCATACTTCTTCCAGTTCTTCCAACTCCAGCCAAGGTATGGCCATCCAAACAGCTTCAGCTGCCCAAATTGTTCCTGTATTCCTCCTGGGTAACCTGTCCCTACTTCTACCTTCCATATACCTTCCATATATAGCAATTTACATCTGAATACATTTAGGATCAGTTTTTCTGAATAAAATACATTACATAGCATAAAAGAAAGAAATAAAAAGAGGGGGGAAATAGGATTTTTTTTTAAGTATCTTAGGTCTTTTCAGTCTGCCTTCTCTAGTTTTCAGGTTCCAACTTGAAGCCTTTGATAAGTCTTAGTTTGGTCAATGCAATTTGTACTGTCTCACTTAAGATAAGGTTAGTCAATGAGAAAAAACTGAATTTAGTTTATCATCAAATAGTTCTCAGACATAGACCAGGAAGATCGGGTGGTAAAACTGGCACATAACTTAAGCAGAAATTCCTGTTCTATGTGGGTTGTATGCTCCAGTTTAGAATTAATTCAAGCCTCTGTATAGCCTAGATAAGCCCGAGTTTATAATACACAAAAACCTGACATGTACTTAAAGAAAAAACAAATTCCTAGTATGCATCAAAACACATCTCCTAACAATCTGTTGAAGTTCTCCCACTTATTTTTTTGTTTTGCTTTTAGTTAAATTTTATGTTATCAGTTAAATAACACAAAATTTAGGTGCTTGAAAACTAACAGTGTTGAAGACAGTCTTACATCAGATGGAAACGACTCAGATGACTTGTCACTACCATATTCCCACTATGAATAACATTTGACATACAGAAAATCGAAATACTGAAGACTCATGATTCAGCTTGCAAGACTGAGCACTCAAAACACAGGAGACAGAATATCTCTTGACCACAAGATTTTATTCTGTCTTTTTCAAGAAGACTTTGGATAAGCAATGTTCAAATAATGAGAAGGCATTCAACACATTACTTTCTTGTCTTTATGTGACTCCCAAATTACATATGTTGCCTCTGAAGACAGAATTGCTTACCATCTCTTCGGAATTTCTCAAATCAACAGTATATGCATTTGTCTTTGAGATTCATTAATTTCTTGTGAGATACATTGTTCTTTATTATTTCCATTCTACATATAGATAGCTAATACTCAAAAAGATTGTTACAGTGTGAGATTTTTAGTGTCTTGATTTAAGATCCAGAGCACCTAAAATTATCACTTCTAGGCACAGCTGTATTCAAACCGCATTATTCACAGTTTTAAGTTGTCCTCAGAAAAGAAGGATGATACCTTTAACATCTCCTTGCAAAAAGTATTTTAAGTGACTTGCTTGCATCATTTAGACAAAAGCAGCAGCAGAGTCTAGTCCTTTATGGTAGTACTCAGGCTACTCACAAGACTTAGCTCAACTAGAAGTACAGGACATGAGAAGACAGCCTTTTCCATCTCTTCCTCCTGATTCAGATGGCCAAGATCCAGAAGAAAGAGTAATTAATGGCTGCACCAAGTTCTCACACATGCAAGGAAACTGAATTATAATTGCACAGACAGCCATCATTTCTGAGTTTTATTTATTTGAAAATTGTACCTTGAAAATATCATGTTTCAAGTGGATTGTATCTGAAACAACAATTTGAAACAAAACCGAAACATTCTGCCTCGTGATCTGGTAGCAAAACACTGGTCTTCAGCAAGATGGAAGTTCTACATCATTGCATGTAAATTACGGACATTAGCCAATTTTCTCAGTAACAGATTATTTATTTGGATTAGCACTGGAATCATAGAATCGCCTGGGTTGGAAGAGACCCTTTAAATCATCAATTCCAACCACAGTCTAACCCTGACTAGTCCACCTCTAGATCATGCCCTTAAGGACTTCACCTATATTCCTTTTAATTACCTCCCAGGATGGTGACTCTACCACCTCCCTGGGCAGCTTATTCCAATGTTTGACAACCCTTTTAGTAAAGAAATTCTTCCTCATATCCAACCTAAATCTCCCCTGCTGCAACTTCAAGCCAATCTCTCTCATCCTATTGCTCATCACTAGAGACACCAACCCTGGCATATCTGCAATTGCCTTGCAGGTAGTTGTAGAGAGTGATAAGGTCTCTCCTCAGCCTCCTTTTCTCAAGTCCAAAAAGCTCCAGCTCCCTCAGCCATTCCTCACAGGACTTGTGCTCAAGACCCTTCACCAGCTTCGTCGCCCTCCTCTGGACACACTTCCTGTAGTGAGGGGCCCAAAACTGAACACAGTGTTCAAGATGTGGCCTCAGCAGAGCTGAGTCTAACTAAACTAGAACAGGACTGGTTCCTTGAAAATATTTGCAGTGGCATGATGTGTCTCAGAGCTTGAACTTTGTTTTCTTGTGGATTTGGTGTAAAGAGGAATTGTTTTACCTCCCCTTGAAGTGTGATCCCTTTTGTCTCACCCTTCTGACCTTTCCTTTCCATACTTCTTCTATACATCAATGGTTCTTCACCCTATTTTTACTCACATTTAGCCAATGGATTTACTCACATGTAGCCAGACATCACTCTCTTCATCTCCATGTAATCTTGCAACAGCAGCCCTCTTATTCCTTCAAGTTATCCCATTCATTATATTGTGCCATAATTGACCTGCTCTCTCTACTAGTCATCTAGTGTTGTGGTTTAACCCCAGCAAACTTCCAGGCCACATCTCTGACCCATCATTCTTTTTGCCTTTCCCCTTTCTCAAGTTGCTTATCCCAGATTTTACCCAGTCCATGCCAGCTGTTCCATTGATTACTGGCACAGGATAAAAGTATATAATCCTGAAGCCCAGTGTCCTTGCTTATACAGCCCTTGCTGCTACCTGCCCCCAACCAGCTTCACACTGAACACTTGCATCTTCTATGATGAAAACTAAAAAATACAATGTCTGTGGTCAAATTTGATTGCTACAAAAAGTACATAGGGTAACATACTGTACACTGTATATTGATCAATGTCTTTGTTTTAATGATGTTAATCTTACAAAGCACTTATAAATGTGTATTCCAAATAGACTCAGTGGAAGTAGCCAGCTAAGGTCAATGGTAAATAGCACTCCTGTTCAGATGTTCAACTGTGAAATACTTAAAATAGAATATTTAAAAAAAAAATTAAATTAAACTCAACAAAATCACCAGTCCACGATACCAATTTACGAGAAATTTATGTATCGTGGAGTAAAAAGGAGATTTTTTTTTTCTGGTTTTGTATGTGTGTTTTCAAAGTTTCATACCAGTTATTAGTTCACTGAAAAGCATGCTTCTGAAAAGAACAGCTTAAAAATGTCACAAGTAAATCTTACCAACTTTTTGCAGACACGTGTATTAAGTCCAGACAAAAATAGAGTAAGACCATGAAGATTCGGACTCATTTCTGATGACTGAAACGTGTTGCTTAAACAACTAAAACATGTATCAAGGCTGTTCTGATACATCTGGACCTTGTTAAAATACTTAACACCTGAAATGCTTTCAGAGAAAAATTGTCCTGTGGAATTCATGGTCAAAACTCTCGAGTCATCTTGAGGGGTGACTTAGGCCACAGTTTACAGAAGATTGCAGCATGGTGGATAGGTAGTTCTGAAGAGCATTTCTGCATCTTTTCAGGTTTTTCTGTCACTCTTGTAGCCTGAATACTTATACTCTTAGTGGCTGCCATAAGGGAAGATGCTGGGAAATTGTTAAAAACCTGAAATAATCTGTGGGTAACTTCAACTGCATTCTTTTGCCACCCAGATCAAGTAATCATTGATATTACTCCACATCTTCTGCACATATATATGTATGGGGGTGGGGGTGGTGTCCTTGCCTTGCCTTGCCTTGCCTTGCCTTGCCTTGCCTTGCCTTCTCTTCCCTTCCCTTCCCTCCCCTTTCCTCCCCTTCCTTTCCCTTCTCCCTTCCCTTCCCTTCCCTTCCCTTCCCTTCCCTTCCCTTCCCTTCCCTTCCCTTCCCTTCCCTTCCCTTCCCTTCCCTTCCCTTCCCTTCCCTTCCCTTCCCTTCCCTTCCCTTCCCTTCCCTTCCCTTCCCTTCCCTTCCCTTCCCTTCCCTTCCCTTCCCTTCCCTTCCCTTCCCTTCCCTTCCCTTCCCTTCCCTTCCCTTCCCTTCCCTTCCCTTCCTTTCCCTTCTCCCTTCCCTTCCCTTCCCTTCCCTTCCCTTCCCTTCCCTTCCCTTCCCTTCCCTTCCCTTCCCTTCCCTTCCCTTCCCTTCCCTTCCCTTCCCTTCCCTTCCCTTCCCTTCCCTTCCCTTCCCTTCCCTTCCCTTCCCTTCCCTTCCCTTCCCTTCCCTCCCCTTTCCTCCCCTTCCTTTCCCTTCTCCCTTCCCTTCCCTTCCCTTCCCTTCCCTTCCCTTCCCTTCCCTTCCCTTCCCTTCCCTTCCCTTCCCTTCCCTTCCCTTCCCTTCCCTTCCCTTCCCTTCCCTTCCCTTCCCTTCCCTTCCCTTCCCTTCCCTTCCCGCTTCAGCCACTGGTAGCACTACTTTTTTATAGGGTCTTGACTCACCTGTCTAACATACCTAACAGGCAGGAAAACAATTCTTGGTAAGGTCCCTTGGCTCTTTTAAGCTTCTAGATACCTTTGCAAATCTGCCTGTCAGGCCTTAGTGACACAAAACGTATAGTACGGACAGGCCCATTTATTTTCAGTGCAACAATAAAGCTTGTTTTTAAGTCTCATTGAAATTAATCATAAGAATAAATTCACTGGCTGGACAGGAATGGACTGTTGAGTTGTATTAAATACATTTGGTAATAAATCTGATCATGCTGCTGCTCACCACACATGGAAGGCAGTCAATTTGTAGGCCAAGACTTTTCAACTGAGGCAGATTTTTGACTCATTGACTTCTTGCAGAATGGGCTTGTCTTTCTCCTTGCACTGTTCCATTTATGCAGAACTGAGTACCCAAAGACAGAACAACTGGTGATGTAGTACACTGACAACATAAGGCTTCCCTAGAGGAGGGGGCAAACTCATTACTCTTTCAGCTACGGTCAGTGTTACAAGGTGAAGGAACTTACAAGAACCTTCCTTCATTTCTTCCCAATCCCTCATATCTCTTGGTCAAAAAATATCAAGCAATGATTCCTGTTGCAGATTCATGCAATCCAACATTTCTTATTATTTTTAATGAGTACAGGAAAGGTAATTCATAGTTTCATATATCAACAAAAAATATTTATTCATACTACTGTAAATGGCAGTGTTAAGATACTAAATGACTTTTAAGACCTTGAGTCTAAATTAAGACTTAGACAACTCAGTAAAGTGCATCTCTTAAAAACTGTCAAGTATTAAATTATTTTCTTAGTAGCTGAATAACAATTTAGTCTAGGGATATTTACTCAGTAGTGTGTAACCTGTCCTTATGATTTTCAGTCATAAGGAAAAATAACAGTATTTATGTCATATTTTATAGTGACATAGATGGGAAACAAACCTATGCGGCACAAGATTTAAAAAATGTAGAAGAAATGCAAAAGTTTTCATATTTAAAATGTTGCAGAGTCAGTTTCCATGTTTGAAATTATCTTGTCCAACGTCACAAGTACAGAATTTCCTATTTTGAAAATTAAATAAAGTTTTAAATATGAAACACCAGGAACTGGAAATCTTGTGTTGCAAATGGATCTTTTGTTCCTTTTAATAGAAAGGTTCATTTTTTATGAATTCAGTGTGTCGGGGAAAGGGAAATTATGCCTGGCACGTAAAATAGATTCACATGTTGCCCACCCCATCAAGAATCAGGCATTGCTGCTGATTGAACAAAAGAGTTGAACATTAATTTGAGCATGCTTTAGATTTTATCCTTTATACATAAAATAACTTTATCTATCCATACTGCATGGGATGGGAAATTCTTTGTGGTCTTAAGAAATCGTAAAGGAGACCAGAGGCTGTCATAATGACACAAGGCAGAAGAACCTGGCTCTTTAAGGGCTTATAGCACTTTACAACACCACTGACTCTTGGCTCCTGTGTGAGTACGTGCCACATCAGGCTTGTTGACTACCTGTATCTGTATAGAGAATAAAATCTATTCTTAAAGAAACAACCCTGTGGTTTCTGTAATTCAGAAAAGTCTGAAAGAGTGGTTTGAGATTAAAAGTAAGTCTCTGTAACTTGTGAAGGTCTTTTTTCTTCATATTGAAAATAGTTAAAGCTTTGCCAAATCTTCCCTTGGATATCTGGAGATGGGTCTAAAATTTGTGCAGAGGAGTATAGGTTTTAGGAATGATTAAATACACTAAGAAACAGATTGACTTCTGCCACTAGAATTATAGAAATTAATACTGCACTCTTTGGAATAACAAGGTCAATTTTAAGTTCTCATTAAAGTTTTGAACATGAATGAGGTGTTTTTGTGCAGTGTTGTCTTCATAATCTGAACTGTTTAAGTGCCAGCAGCCCTCAGCGTCTTCATGGAAGCCATGAAAAACGGAATGTTCAAGCTGTATGTGATCAAATGCTTCCACATGAGAAATGCCTTCTATTTGGACATGGAAAATTACACCTGTACAACTACAGGCATAATTTTATTTAATTTTTTATTTTTTCCCCAGCCTAGTTAAAATTCCTGCAGTTGTGTTGTGTTATGAGAAGATATGCACTACCTGCACAGTAGGAGCTGAAGACATCAGCAGCTATAGAACATGGTTGTCTTCCTTTCAAAGACTAGTGAGAATAATATATCCAGTCAGAAGTTCCTATTTCATATGCAGAAAACCAAAATCTTTTTTCCTTCCTAGTGTGAACTTTGAGTACTTGACTGTTGTGCAACATGTGTAGTTGTTGCCATCAATACACACCCATGTTTTCTTCAACAATAACAATTCTTTGTCATCCTGCATGGAGAGAAAATCTTTCTCAGAACATAATATGCCTCACAAAATAATAACAGAAATAAAATATATGCAATGTACAAAAAGAATCTTGATACTAATCATTATTGCGAACACTCTATCTGATATTTAGTTAACTTTCCATCAAATATCTGTTGGTTTATATTGCTTAAATAGGTGCTTGGTTTTATTTTATATTACTAGAACTACAAATAATCTTGGCAATATAATTCCTAAATTATACACAATGGTGTTAATCTGTGTGGAATTCTGCACCAAAGTAACTTTATCAATGCCAGCAGGCATACTGTTGTAAGTGCAGATTCCTTGACAAAACACACCTAGGCATATGTCTTTGATAAATAAGGTAGAATTTAAATTTTTTAGACAATGAAAAATAGTAAAATGTTACTGGGAGGAAGAAAGGTTGATTAATTTTTGATTTGTTTGTTTCTTCCCAAGATTCCATTCAAGAGCACACTTTGCATGAGGGAAGAATACCTGGTATTTTTGTTAAAATTGTTCTTAAAAAAATGGATATATGTAAAACTGTGACATCTTTGATAGGATTCAACTATCCACATGAGAGTTTCCCATACATCATTTTTGTGGGAATACTGCAGGCAGCAGGTTAGGTTCAATAGAGCTTTTAAAGCCTCCCCCAAGAATTATAAAACTTTTAACACCATAAACTATTAGGTTGGACCGAAGACTCTGGCAATGAACCCCAATGAATCAGGGATGAATATGGACCATTGAACTTGTTTACACAGAAGAAAGGGGACTGAAACAGATATAGGAGGGAGAGAGGTAGTTCTGGTTTCCATTTGTCAGTCCTGGGACCTAGGGACTGTTTGTTCATGTGGTGGCCACACACAAGAGAGGCTAAAAGTAATGGCACATTGTAGTAGTATATCTAGGTCTTATATATTCTTGTCTCTGGCATAATACAGTAAAAACCACAAGCTATCAACAACAAAACACAACAGAGTAAGAATAACACCATTGGTTGAAAAATGTCAGCAGAACTCTTAAATACACAGATTATGAGTCAGACGAACTGCTTACAAGCTTGAAGCGGTGTTTTCCCACTTCTACATGTAGCCATTTCAGGTTGTTCCAAAGTTCTCTTGAGTTTCAGCATCCTATGGAACCCAGATTCCAGTTAGGCCCAAAAAAGTGGTTTGTAACTCTTGTGTTGAGTTGCTGCCTCCCAATGCTCGCCTGCCCGCCCATGCCTCCCCCAGGACAGTCCCTCCTCCATCCTTTGACCCACACCCACCTTTCAGTCAGAACTTCACTTTCCTTGTTTTGCCTGAAAATACACCTAAACCACCCTGTCTCCCCAAAAGCAAAGCCCACCTCCTGACCAGCTAGTGCAGAAGCGTGCCAAAGTAATTTGTTATCTGTAGAAAACTGGGAGTGTCAATTAATAATATGTATCATAGCTCATTGTATTGGTAAACACGTTTTGAGAAGCTAGAGGCTCTCCTCAATGATGTGTTTCTTTCCCTGGATTTTTTGTTGACTAGGCATTTATAGCCGTTCAACTGATTAACTGTCAGCTATGTATCAGTTTGTACGTATTCAATACCAAAAAAATCAGCCTCAGAGAAACTTGAAACTGAAATATTTATGTTCAACCGTGACATAAATTTGGGAAAGAAAGGACATAGCTAAGACATTTCTTGAAAACATTTAGCTACGTGGTCATTGCCTGAGATTTAGAATAACGATGAAGACCCAGGAGCCCTCAAGAAAAATCCTACCCCAAGAACTTCTTAGTTGCTCCTTCTTCCACACTATGAATATTTGATTACTTACACAAACTTCCTAACAGAAGAAACTTATTAGAGTAGGTTCATTGCATGTTATTTCTGGTGTGTGTTTTCACCCCTTGTACAGTTTTTACTGAAACAGATAAATTCTCAAAAATGTATGAAACTAATCAATATTTTTCAACAGATTTAAAATACTTCATCTAATTTACTATATATTGTCATCTACATATGTGTGATCATGAAAAAAACCAAATAATTTTATTTCTCTTCAATACTTCTGTGGTGCTAGTGACTCCTTCTAATATGGGGGAATAAAATGTAAATTTTAATGAGAATACTTTGCTTAAAATGAAATATTTTTATATACAAGTTCAAATTTACATTATTAATTTTGCACTGTAGCTCTTCCAAGGTTTGGTTTTTTTTCTTTAGTCTATTAATATTTGAAAATGAGGTTATTTTATTTCAAAACATATACAGTATATACAGCTTTTAATATTTCCCTACTCACCTGTGGTCTAATTTACTGATTCCCATGCAGAGCATTTGGATCTTTTTTACACTGTACAGAATTTACACCAGTCTATGGATACATCATGTCTATTTTCAAAGCCTTTGTTCTGGAAACAAGCTTCATGTCTGCTATTGCAATATAATGCTTTCATTCTATTTCTGGTCTTTCAATGAGTAGTACAGATATAACCTTGACTCTTATTTATAAAGCAAAGCATCCATATTGTCTGATTTCCAAATTTATTCTCCCTCACACTTATTTTAGAAGAATATATACAATAAAGAGACCTTTTCCTAGTCCTTTGTCAAACCACCTTCTTCCTCTAGAAAGTCTTTTTTGCCATTATTCAGAAGTAAATAACTTGTTCATATTTACTTAATTCTTATACCTAGCAGTATAGTAACCAAATGATGCAGTATATATTGTTATTCTTGAGAAGTGAATAAGTCTAGTTTCCAGCAGCAAAAATAATTCAACTGTGTCAGATTTAGGAAAATGTCCAGAAAGGGAGGTGTAAAAAGAAGGTTCTTTCTCTTGAATTCAGAGAGTCGGGAAATTTTAGATCACTAATTCAACGATGTACATCACTTTGATTCCAGTAATAATAACCTTTCAATTCACCTTGACTGTTATATTACATCAATTAAAGTTTTTCTGAGAGTTTTCCAGCATCCTGGAAAGATTTTGGTGTTGTACGTGATGTCGGTTACTGATGCTTTTAAAATCAGTGAACAGAACAACCCTTTATCCAAAACTGAATTGGTCATAGCATTACTGAACATGACATCATATATGCTGATGCCATGTGAAATTTTTGAAGAGTCTTTTTTTTTAAATTATTTTTGAAATTTTTAATATACAGGTAGGGTTTACCTATGAACCAACCACCATCTGCCTCCTAAATGATAAAGGTGGTCAGGTTTCACTGAAAGCAAAATGGCAAAATGATCTCAAGCTTGCAGCAGCTATCCCATGACTTTTTTCTTTAAAAAAAGGATTCATAAATTGATACAAATCAAGTTTAAAAAAACCCAAACAAACATGTCATAACAACAAAAGCCATGCTTTTCATCACGCAAAAGAAAAATCCATGTTCAAGGACATCAGATATTCATCTTACCATCCAAATAATTTTACAAAAGGACCCCCACATCCGTACCTTTGATTGCTTGGGGAAGAATACATTTTATTATCTAAAAAATTCTTTTCATCTTCATGAAAAAGGGAAAAAAAATATCATGAAAAGAACCTACCTCAGGGTGAGTCCCAAAATATTTTTTTCTTTTGGGAAGAGAGTAATTTGGGAGGAATGCCATCCTTATTGATTGCCCTAGAATTGCTATTATAATTATTTATTTATTGTGCAGCTAAGAAAACTCTCCGTGGGTATGTTGGATCACCCTCTGTGATGCGGCAGTAGGCATAAAATCAGTGGCTTTCTGTGACTCCCCTGCTTAACATTCAACAGACAGGGAGAGGATCTAAATGTAAAACCTGGCTCTGAAACACCACTGTCAACTTCCTGCCCTCCGATAAATGATCCAGAGCTACTCCACATCAGGATGGAAATGTGTTAGGCACTAAAAACCACTGCTTGCATGACATCATTCCATAACAGATTACACTGTAATGTTAGGAATGTAATCATTAGCATTTAAACATGCATAAAATTTAATTAACCTACTTACCAGTTTGCTTAGAACTTTTGAAGGGCTACCTAGAGTCCTCTCTAAGCATTTTATTGCAGAGTTTTGGAAAGCTCACAAAAGAGAGAAGTTCACTGGGATTTTTCTCCCTAAAGCTGATGAGCCATGACAGATGAGCAGATGACCCGAGTTAATTATTATTGAATTCGTTATTACTGCTTTGTTGTCACCCAGCTCAGCCAGGGTAAAATGATGACAGTAGGTATCTCATTAAAACAGCTGTTTCAATTATGTAGCGGCAAATATTTAAAAAGCGGGCCTTCCAAGTTTAAAGCTGTTAGCAAAGTTTGTTTGTGCTGGTTGTGCCAAGATTCTTTGACCGAAAAAGGAGGGGAGAGATATAGTGTCCGTCTTAATTGGTTGGGGTAAGAGAAGAGGGATGCTAAGCAGCAGAACATAAAAGGTTGACTATGAGCTCTGTACAAATTTCCAGAGTTTGTGTGTGAATTTGTTTTTTCTCATCTTTGGTTAAATTCAGTTTTGTTTACTGTACATCAGTTAAATTTAGACAGCATGACAAAAGAGCACTGTTTGTGTTGATTTCTTTCCAGCTGGGGGAAGTGATATGACTGTAAGGTTTGTTTGGGGTCTCTTTTTTTATTCTTGTTTTGTTTTAAACTGTTTAGTGTTTACAAGTTGACATTCATATTTATTAATTTTCAGCTTTAGGGGGGTTTATTCCCTCCATCATAGACAGGAACAAGTCCTGTCTCGGATGCTATTTCAAAGCCTTTCAATAGCTATTTTGATCTCTTATAGGAACAAAAAGTTTATTTTATTGCACTAAAAATTTCCCTAATATGGTTTGCACATTCATGTTCAGCCCCTTGGAATCAGTGTGTTTCTCTGCAATGAGTGCAATTACAATTCAGTGTACTTAGGTTTAACACCTTTCTGTCTTTATTTTGGTTATATTTCTTCAGGATGAGTATAAGAACACAAAGCTGCTTGTTATCAACTTAACTTGGACAGCCTCAGAAGAACATCCTACAGGTTATCTGCTAACTTCTCATTAAGACGTGTTCTATAGTAATATAATTGCTATATTAGCAATAATAACCTCAAAGTCATCGATTATGAAGAAAATGGTCCAGTTTTCATTGAGACTGAGTCTGTACTTGGCTTAATGTATCTACCCAAGGTGGATACACAGTTTCTGTAGCTACAGCAACCATTTGTATGCGCTCTGTGCTCTGTTCAACCAAAAATCACCTGCCTCCCTAGAACTGATTGGAGAGGACTGGATCCTAAACAGTAGCATGTTGTCCCAGCCATGCAGCTGTATGGATTTTAGAAACGCTCTGTGGCATTATGCTTCCTACTGACTACAGATACCAAAGTCAGGATTTCCTCAACTTGTCCTGTTTCCCAATAGGAAACGATCTAGGTAGAAAAAGAGAATTTTTGGCCACTTTTTTGATTTACAGACATCCATCAGCCTAGTTTTAGCAGTTACTGAATTTTTGGAGCTAAATTCTAGAACTGTGGTCACTGTCAATATGCAGATTAGCTCAACAGCTTGAGCTTGGTATGTCCAGCATGTCCAGAAGTCATGCCTAGGGTCAGGATATCCATTCATGGTAAATTCTGTCTATCTAGACAATGTTGGACTTACAGAAAATGGTTCAGCTGTAATTAGTGCTTTAAAATATCCCATGTAGAAATACAAGACCCCAATCACAGTCTCTCTGATGTTAGTTCAGAAGGAGCTTTATGAATTTTCCAACTCATAGAAACACATAAAGAACATCCTTTGAAATTTACCGCGCATAGATTTTACTCCCAGCCCAAAGGAATTAGGAGAATGGTGATTCATGTTAAAAGGAAAGTCAAGTACTTCATCAGAAGATATAAGGGGACATTTAAAATAATCTTAATCCTGAAACCAGAACAGTTATTTCTTTTTTTTTCTCAAAAATAAGAGATCAATATTAAAAAAAAAGTATAAACATATTTATCATTGTCACTATTTTTCTTTATTTTTGGAGTAAAAAATGCCAGTACAACTCTCATTTGGCATGTGCTTAATTGTTAATTGTTTCTGTTTCAGAGAATCTAATGTAATTGCTGCTGAGTGGCTCTTCTTTCCCACCAGTCCTGTTTTGTCTCTTATGAGGAAAAAAGCAGTCCCGGCCAAGATTATTTTTTTTAACCTGTATATAAATTTGTTCACTGCAGTGAAAATCTCTTACCAGGTGTCCAAGCATCTAAGTTAATTATAGCTCGAGGATAAAGCTCTCTATTCATAAAAGTTATAAACGAAACTTGGGGACGAGGAGGAAGGTTTATCTTACAGGTATCATTATGTTGAAGCAGCTTTTGAGCTGAAAAAGAACATCTGAAATCTTCATTAGAAAATATAAATTTCTAAGTCTCATCATTCCAATCACAGCCTTTGGGCACAAGTAAATATTCCAAAATGAAGCTCAGCCACTTTCCTCTGTTTTCTACACAGACTTCCCTATGGTTTAATATGGTTTTTACTAGTAATCACAATAATTCATCTCTCACGTGGTAGCAAATACCCTGTGCATTTTGTACTAAATTCAGGGGAGTGGGACAGCCTTTACTATATAATGGGAAGGAATTTGGCCCCATCTAACACAAATTTTTATCTTTGGGTTCCCTCCCAACTGAATAGCACATATAAGGTTTTATTCCCAGGCAGAAAAATTGCTTTACTGCAAAGAAACCCTACAAATGAAGTCAGACCTTCTGGGACCATGATGTTTCTGGAGACTGATAGCAATGTACTTGCTTTTCTGGTGCTTATGTACTACGCTGAAAGGGAGCAATCCCAGGCGGGAGCCTCAAGGCAGGAGCATGTGGAAGACAAAGGTATGTGCAGTAGGAGCATCTACACCCAGTGCCCTTTGCTGAGGAGGTGGGTGGACAGACAGATATCCCTTCCACTCGGGTGATTCCTCTCCTCTGAGAAGCCGGAGTCAAAGCCCCAGAGTAGTCAAGGGAATTTGTACCTCTGGTTGGAAATGGGAACTTGGGCTGCTTTTTGGTAGGAGAGGCAGCCAGTTCTACAGTTATTTGGTTTATTGGTTTTGGGGGTTGTTTGACCCCCAGGCCAATCCCCAAGAAATACAGATACTAGATGCCCTGTAAAGAATAGCATAATGTAAAACACAGACAAGGGTCTCAGAAAGAACTTGCTTACATTTGGAAACCTGTGATTTTGTGTGATTTCTCACAGGAATCAACTCAATAGTTTTGTCTGATCTGAGTTTTGATTTCATTTGTTCCCGGAGTAAAGCACTCCTTCAAAGTAGAATCTCAGGGTATAGTGCAGTAAGAGATGCAAAGCGATGGGATTGTTAAGAGATTTAGAGAAAATCTAAAGATTGGGGGGAAGGGTGTTGTTGCTTTGTTGTGGTTTTTGTTGTTTTTTTCTCTTTTCTTTTAGTTTTTCACTTTCCTCTCTGCTTTCTCCGTTTTCCCAGTTATGAATTAGGGCTTTTATCGTCAAATAGGCTTATTTACTGGTAACTGGAATGTTATTATTTCTCATCTTAAATAGATTTAAAGCTTTATAGATTTAAAGATCTAAAGATTTATTTAAAATTCCGTATTGATTTTCAAGCTAATTGTTTTTTAATACTTTCATTCAGACATATATGTACTTGAATCTACAACTACGCTCGTGTTTTACCTGATATCGTATTTTGGGATCTTTCTCCAGGAAAATTTCCCATAATATTTTGAATTGGCTTTTTTTAACTATTCTTTAGGGGGTATCAACATACATGTAAGTGAAGAACAATCTACCTTTCCCTTTGGTCATTATACTGGCTATTGTTTAAAACAAATAAAAAAGATTTTGAACAATAAGCTCATCACCTTATGGCAGTTTTACTTCTCAGTCTTCATTAACTTCAGTGATGAGTGTTTTGTTATTGTTTCCTAGTGGTTTTCTTTTGAAAGAATAGTGACCTGTAAGTGAAATTTTCAAAAATGCCTATAGGACTGACAATTTTAAATCCCATTTCCAAAACAATTAAGGAAACACTCAGGACTTTAGAAATGGTGTCTTTAGGAGGCATGTTTTGGTTTAGTATCCAAAGGGCAAATGCTCATCAGAATAAGTATCTCTGGTTTTAAAATCAGTTTAGCTATTTTATTTTATGAGACATTTAGAATTTTATTAATATAACTTGAGTAGCCTTTTGTCTCAGTTTTTTATTCTTATGTACAAGAAGAGCAAGGATGCCTCAAACTTCACCTACATTAGTATTTTCTTCTTTAATCACTGCACATTTTTTTGGTGCTAGTTTGTTGGAAATTTCAGTGGCAGAGCAGCAATAGTATGGAATGACCAGATCATTTGGCAGGAGTAGAAGATGTAAAATTTAAAAATCAAACCTGTTGATAGCACTTTCTTTCTACCACTCTATTGCTACATCTCTGCAAGGATGGATTCTATGCATTAGTGATGGTTTCAATCACGTTAGTAAAATATTTAAAAGCTGTTTATTAATGTTTTACCAGTTAAACCACTCAATCTGCTGAGCCATAATTGATGATCAACAATCTCCCTCTTAGCTATTACCTTGACTGGTTCATTTCAATAAAGTTTCACCAAACAACTTTCATCTTTCATCTTTCAATCCCCAGCTGTGGTCCTTCACATCTTTGCAGCCTATCAAAGATCTACCTGAAATCTCAGATCAGTTAAATGATGCCTACCTCTATACATTTAATTTTCCAAACTTTTTTAGAATTATTTCAATTTTTGCTTAAATTCACAGTCTGAATTTGGAAAGGTAGTCCCTGTGTATCCCTGATCTTTCCTCTGAATGATCTGGGAAGCATCATTCAATTTAGGATCTGGAGTGAGTGTCAGTTACAATGTCTAAGTACATAATCCAAGTTTAGGCCCACATCTAAACCCAGGTTATAGTGCAAGCAGTTCTGCAGTTTTCCAATATTAGCAGCATATTATATACTAGAAGCAGAATCTGTGCAAACACATCGCCTCTCCCGATTTGCATTCCACATTTTCCACAGAAATATGAAATATCCTAAGTGCCAGGAAATTAGTAAGGAAAGAGATTCAATATCTTTGGAAGTGCAACCTGTCTTCACAGTTAAATAGCTCTCTAAGAGTTTACTACATTCCGAGCACAGAGAAATTCTCAATTATTTCAGTAGTTGTTACATCTGACATGTTTTCCCTGATATTTTATCAATCCTGCTTTCTAGTTCATATTCCAATTGTGTGCTGATTATGCCCCATGACAGCAACCAGATCCCATGGAGTCACACTCAAACACGGGGGCTGAGTCTGTCCACCTTTGTCTCTGTATCATGTACTGCAGCATTCAGCATCTCACCTCCTCCTCCCTTTACTCTTTTCCTCCATCCTCCCCCTCCCCTTGCTCCCCAGATATACCATTCTCCCAAGGAAGCAACCATAGCAGAAGTCTCTCCTGATTCATTACCATTTCATAGTAAGAATGGTACTTTGTAAAACCATAGGCAAGCACAAATGTTGAGGAAAGGACATAATACATGCAGATTTGTCATGAGTTTTGTAATTACCTTTGCATTCTTCAAGGAATCCCAGAAGCATAAGGAAGGAAGTAGTGTTGCTTTGGCCCCAGATGACTTTAAAACTATGGTGCATCACATTGCGGGATCCTATTAATAATTAAACTATCTGTCACTTACCAACAACATACATTCCAAATTAAATTTAAGCAAAAGGAAAAAAAAAGATCATTTGGGACTGAATTAGCGGGCTTCAGAGAGAAATAAATAATAATCAAACATCTGTGTTCTAAATAGTACGTGCTTTATCAGACAAACAACTGTTACCATCTCATTGTATAAAATGGCTTGGGGAAAACACCGTAGCTCAAAAGCAAAGTCTCAGTTAGAAAAGGGAAAAAAAAGTTCATTAACAAGTCAGGAAGTGATTGAAAGTTGCCATGTTGCTGTATTGCCTTTTTCCTTCATTGTCTGCCAGCAGTAAAAACGTATTTATTTTAGTACTCGATTCAGTGGACAAATGACAACTCGAAAGCTAAGGAAAAAAACACTCATGGTGTACATTCCCAGAGTACAGCAGCTGAAATTTTGCAATATTCTGAACATCAAAATATGATCCCGACTTCCTTACTTGCTGAGTTTTCAAGCACCTTGTCTCCCATGAAGGTTATAGGATTTATTTTTGCAAGGGAGCAGATAAAGGATACTGAATTAACAAATAGGTAAAGAGGGAGAACTTACTATTATCTCCACGCTGACAAAACATGTTGTTAAGGCATGCTGCTGACCAGACATTAATGTATGGCTAATATACTCGGGAGAGGCAAAATGACCCAAATAAAAGAGTAATAAATTACAATGCAGTACACTAATTAACCTAGTATAATATTTCATAACACAAACACTATTTTTGTCCTTCCTCCTCTCCTTACATTCATCTTTCCACCTCCTGGAAGCCACTGGGATACCATGAGATTCTAGAATAATAAACGAAATAAACTCATCATTTGGATTATTACAAGTTGACTTTCTGTGTGTCTCCTACCATTGCATACTATTTCTCCACACCAAATCACACTCTCTACTATACTCACTATGAATGAGGAGCAGTGGTGGATAGCTACAAATGATCCATGACAAGATCACAGACTAAAATCTGATGATAATATAGAGAAAGCCTTGAATGTTTCATATTGTTGTTAAGAGGCTTTTTTTCCCTTTTTCCTGAACTCTAGCACTTGATTGCTGCTATGCCTGCATGTCTGCAGGTTAGGATTCTGCTACCTTTTGAGCAGGCGGCTGTCTGTTTGTCTACTCCTTAGGTAACTGTGTTAAAATATCCTATTCCAGCTGTAACACTTGTTTTACAAGAGCCCTGGTTTTGTCTGACACAATATGGAACAACATTTGTCATTCGTTATCAGGGGTGATATATTTGTTAGCCTGCAGAGAAACATCTGCTGTGCTTTAATCTCTAGTGTGCAGGCCAATATTCATAGGATACAGCTGCATAAAATCACAGTATTAGATGGGGCTGTCCAGTCTGACATGAAGGCTAGCTGGCAGGCAGACAGAAACAGATTTTATTATCTGCCTTTTACATATTTATTTATGTCAAATATTTCTGAGAATCCATACATTATAGCCCTTTTTATGCATTGTTGTTTTGCAGTGACAAGTCATCGACAGCCAAATGAGAAATTTATGTTACATATTTAATATGGACATCTGAATGATTATCAAATCTATAGAAGCCAAGCCTGCCCAATCACCCCTAAATAATGGATGAGAAGTGGATGTGACTCAATTTGTTCAGTATAAAACCTAGACGACCTCTGTCTCTCATTTCATCACTGCGGCACTGTCATTATTTGCTTCTATTCATCTCTACTTGGCATCACTCAATAAAATCTGCACATGATAAAGAGAATAACCTTGGTCAATAGTAAGAATGTGGGGAGGGAGGAAAAATTATCATTTCCTCTCCTCACAGGTATGGTGCCATGATGTATGCCATCATGACTATATGAACTTCACAAGGATGCTGGTATGTAGTTATAATAAAAGAGGAGACAAAAACTTTAATGACATGATTGGATGTAGGGAGGAGGGATGGGCAGGATTAATGTCCTTTCATTTAGTTCGTGGATTTATGGTGAATTTTTAAGAGGGATTTAAAACAGAAGAAAAAAGTCACTGGAAATATGGCTTTATTTAAAATAATTGCAGAAACATTCTTGCAAGGGAAAGACGATGTAAGTATTTTATAGAAGTACCAACAAATTCCTCTGCTGTTATCCAGCAAAGGTTTGATGGCCTCATGAAATACGGTTTTTATTGAGACTACCAAAGAAGGATTTGTAAGAACAGCCCATGTTAAAGTTACAGGTCATTGTAAAAATCTGTCAAAGAGGAAGGAGAGAGACCCAGTCATGCAGATCAGATTTTGAAAGTAAATCATGCTCTTTGAAAAATGCTTCACTAGGGCTGCCTGCGATCCTGAAAGCTTCATATCCAGCATTATATATTCACATTCATTTTCAAAGGTCTCATAATTGTGTTGATATGTCAATAAGTGAATGCAGGAATGGCAAAGGTTAACTTCACACTCATCAAGATGAGGTTTCTAGTCACAGAAATGTCCAAAATGTGTCACTGGATTTCATGGTAGCAAGGAAGGTGAACTATGTTATGCTCTAATAGCTTAGTAGAGCAATCTGTAATTTTATAACTCATTATTCATACAAATATCCTACAAAAGAGTTACAAAAATGGACAAAGATATAGAAGGTTGCAGTGAAAAATGATAGGAACAGAAGGTTAGGAGGGATATAAAGGATAGGAACTAGTAAGCAAAAAGCAGGCAGAACTGAGCTGCAGTGTGCTGATTAAAGATTGGGTTACTGCTGCATTTAAAAAAGGAATGGAGTCAGTGAGTCTGAGGATGTTGGCTAGACTGTTGCAGACTGTTAGTGCAGAAGCAGCAGCAAAGCATCAATCTGCAAGTTTGAAAGGGATGAGTAAGAAGCATAAGGAAACTAGGAAAGAAAAAAAGGAACTGTAGGAAAATAAGAGGTGATGGGATCATAATAGGTCAAAACACAGGTATAGCATTGAATTCAAAGACTGAAGAGGAACACAAAAGCAGCCTTGTGTAATGTAGGAGATGTGGCTTTATACAAGTGAAAAGTAACTGGGGGGGCTTTGCATATCCATATTATGTAGACATTTATCATGGGATTGCCCCTTATATTTTTTCTCAAGTAGTTCAGCAGAGTGAATTACAAGTCAGCATCACATGTAAGGGAGGCTACCATTTGGCAGCCTTGCAGACCAAAGCAACCTGGTTTGCAAAGAAGAACTGGAGGTTGACAATTTTAGATGAACAGAAGCGGCTCACAGCTGAGGATAATGTTTGAAATGCAGTTGTCTTGCCAAAGGGGGACGTGTTTGCTTCAGCAAGGATTAGCTGCAGAGGATGAAGTGGAAGGCAGGGGTCAAAAAGTGTGCAGCAGGAGGAAACAGCGAGATGGGACTATGAGGATCAAACAAAATTCAGGTTCTTGTTACCCTTGAGAAAGCCAAACAAAATTACAAAATAACTTGGCAAATGTAGGAAAAGCAATAAAAAAAAGGGAAATCCCAGTTTTGGCAAAGGTCTAGAGAAAAAGACAAAATTTAGCAAGCTGTTCACCTCTATTCAACTAAACAAGCAAAGAAATGGAAGACACCCCAGTGTTCAAGATTAACTTCTGCGAACAGTTCATGGAAGAATGGGGGAGCAGGGGAGGTCTGAAGGGGAGACCAGGCCTGGCAAGAACATTAGGGTTATAAAGCTAGTAAGCAACAAAAGGGGGATAAGTAATGAAAGAGAATTTGGTGGTAGTGTTCAGAGACAGAACCTGCCAGAGGAAATAATTATATTTTGATGAGAAAATCATGTTGAATACTTAGCTATGTGGGCAGGTGACAGTGAGGGTCTTTTGAGAAGTGGGAGACTTTGAGTTCTTGAAATGCAGTAGATGCTGCCATAGTTGACAGCTGTACCTGAAGCAGGAGACAGACATTAGTAAATGCAGGTTAAGTACTGAGTTTTAAAACTGCTTTTTGATACAGTAAAGATCAGAGAGAACTTATCTGTAGGATAACTGTAGGTGGTGAGGACACTGGAAGAATTTTCTGTATTAGTGAGAAAAACAAGATACCGAGTCACAGGAGGAGATGAGGTTGAGGAAGGGATGAGAAGTTTCCCCTTTCTTAGAAATTGTAAGAAATTAAATGTTATTTACAGACGAATGGCTAGCCTGGGAATGGATAAAACTCTTCATTAAAAAATAAAAACTAATGAAAGTTGAAATTGTGAAGAAAGATGAAAATAATGGGAAATACCAAGAACTTCTGCAAAAAATTCTTAATTGTCTTTAATGGGGCAACAATATTTATACAAATTTATAGAAATCCATGAGCTTCTACATCAGATTTGTTTATTTCTTTTTCTCCAAATGGACATTGTTGTCCTTCTATTATAAGTCAAAATTAATGTAAAAATTAAAAAGATACCACTTTACTTCTCTTTGCTGCTACACATGTAGATGCCAGGTGTCTGTATGTTGAAATAATAGGGGTATTATATTAAAAAACTTAGATAGCATGTTTGGTTGTTCAAGACTGTGTTCAGATGAAAGCTTTTGCTTTGTTTCTCAACAGAACTACAGAAATCAACTTGACATGGCACGTCAGCATATTCAGGAATTATCCGGGAAAATCATATGCAAAGGCAGCACCAGTTAGGAGTGGTGAATTGCTTGAAATCATTTGTAATAGTCGTGAGCAGTTTGATCGTTTCCCCAGCCTTTTGAAGCCGTGTGATTTGTGCTGTAAAGCTAATGCTGGCAATAAAGAACCCATGCCTATCTGTTAATCAGGTTGAAGATGGCAGCTGTTTCACATCAAGAGGATTTTAAGACAAAAGCAGAATAAAATACAAGACAGCCGGAGAAAGGAAAATTCTATTCTTTGTCAGAGGCTAAAATTAATTGTGATGATTTAAACAATTACAATGAAGACCTCTGTGTACACTGAACAGATAGTTGGGAATATAGTGTTTCATTGATAAAGCATTGATACAATCAGCTTCAGGACTCACTGAATGTCTTGAAATCCTTTCTAATTCCTTTACTTTTCCAAGTCGGTAACATGTTGGAGAAATTTACAGTCTTGTCCTCTGTTACCATAGCCTTCAAAATGGCATTAATAATTGTGGGTTTTTTCCTCAAGAGTTATACAATGGTACAAGTTATTAGCTATTATCTTTCTGTCATTTAAAGAAGGGTGTGTTGTTTTTTTTTTAATTCTAGCAGAAGATTTCTATGATTTATTCCAAGTGCTTCTCCATTTATGTCACGTGTCTGATAAAGAGACCCGGTGGGAGAAAGGACACATCTACCTTTTAGCTTAGACAAAAAAGAAGTCTGCAAGAGCTCTGAAGTAAAGCACAGCTCACACCAGGCAAACACCTTTAGATATGATATTCTGGTTTTAGTGCATACCATTCAAAGATTGTACAGGTTGCCATTTTATTAATATATTCATTAATATCATTTGGGTCTAGCAAAAATAAAGCAATTAAGCCACAATGGTAAATACTTAATGTACTCTTCCTTTCTTACCCAAAACCAGCTGTCTGGTTTCTCTGCATGGGGGGATTGTTAATTTTATAGGTAAATGATGAATTATAGAACTACATCATAATAATGTCTGTCTGCCTAACACATCTAGTCAGTGTCTTATAATAAATGTAATTTGAGACTCAACCTACTCCCCAAGAAGCCTCAAACGGTCTAAATAATCAGCCCCACAATATTTTATCTTCTTGTTTCCACAAATTGCATGCAGCCAAAGGCTAAGGTGGGGTAAGGTTATAACATTACTGACAGCTTTCCTGTACGCCAAAACATTAGCAGTTCTCAGCTTTATCAGATACAGAAGGCTTTAAGTGTAACTCTAAATGGATACTGGTGGGAAGGGCACGGGCTTGCTCTTCAATGAGACCCACAATATTTTTTTAGTCCATGTATGTCTCAAGATTACAGAGTTTAAGTTCATGGTGGTTTTAGATTTTTTTAAAGAGGGCTTTTATGACTCTCTCTGGGTTTTGTAGAGTTGGACAAAGGCACCTGGTTTTGCAGATGTAGGGAAGTGAATAAATAGTCCTAATAAAAATCCTAAACACTCACCAAGAATTTCCTGAAATATTTCCTCAGTAACATGCTTGACACATATTTGCATTTATTTACTCGTGTCCACATAAAATATGGTGCTGAATATCTGCACTGGGCTGCGTCTTTATCCATTTACTACAATTACCAAAAAAAAATTATCAAGAATATCACATATGCACTCTCTGCAGAGGAAAATCATGAAGCAAAAGTCAATATGTGTTATCAATATACAAGGTTCTATCTTAGAAGTTGCTGAACAGATTTAATACATGTTATAGTTTGCTATAGTTAGTACAGAAACACACCCTGGTTAAACACTGAAGACACTGGTGACATCTGACATTTTGTTTGTATTGCAATTCTATAGTATGAGTTAATGGTATGCTCATTTATATGATTATAGCTACACTCAGATATTTTGTTGTATCTTTGTTTACTTATATGAAACACGGGCTTTTTCGATTTCCCGGTTCGTACCACTCTGTTCCTGTACCTCAGTGAAGCTGGCTACGACTGTTACTGTAGCTGAATACATGGGCAATTATTTTCAAACAGCTGGAAACTTTTTAAGTCTCGTTTTTCTGCTCTGTGAGGTACTAGTAGGTAGCTCTTCTTTAATGATGGATTGCATGGCCCTGCCTTAAGACTACCTACATTTTCAATCTCCTTTTGCTTATACTTAACAGTGAAAAGGTCTGTAACTTGAACCACACAACTATCAGGTTCCACACAGGAGCCTCACTATTTGGCAAATTATTTGCCTTTGTTGCATTCATTTTTGTTTATAAAATACTAATTACCTCTTTTATTGTTTGAAGAGATTAAAAGTTAATAGGAGAAACTAAATAAACAGAATGCCATTCTGCACAAACTATATAAGCTGGTAATTAATTTCTGGCCTCCTCTGAGCTAATTAACTCATATAAAGAAATGAAGTTAATGAACCATAATTCTAGTCATACAAGTGTAGATACAAGCAGTTTGACTTAATGAATTAATAAGATATTTCCTTTCTTAGAGGTTTTTCATTTGTGTTCCTAGTTTGTAGGCCTTCTTAATGTTTCTTTCTGGCTAAAATATTTAATAAATGGCAGGGCAACCTGGAGATGGGACTTTGCAAATTTTACTGTCATGTAGGATACCACAAATGCAGAGCAAACAGGGAATTCTAGCTCAGCTAGGCGATGAATCTTTGATACACAACAGAGACATCCTATTCTGACTGGAGGTGATGCAGTAACCAACTTAGACTGAAAACTAAGTTTCCAAAAATGCAGTCACTTTGCTTTATCTGGATTAAGGCACAAATAAAAATGAAATAATTAATAATGATATTCCTTTGGCTGAGTGAAAGGATCGATTGTTAGTTTAGACTACTGACAACCTCATTTCTATCAGCGTTTCATCTGGAGTTTGCACTGTTATCTGAGCATGCTGTAATCAAAACTTGAGTCAGATGTATAATTCTTAGTTAATCCTGGGAGAAAGATTGTTTATCTCATGCTCCCTGATTTCTTCAGGAAATAAGATTTATTTTGCCTGTTTCACCGTAGAACCAATACAATGTTATAGTACTAACTATGGTTAGTTTTTACCAGACTAAACTGATACCTCACCAAATAGACTCTGCCCTAAAGAAAATAAATCATCAAGTGTAAAAGTCCTTGGAAATACCTGTCTTTGTGGCTGTGATTTGCAAGCCATCTCATCTGTAAAACTTTGCTCTGATTTCATTAAAACTCTCCCAAGCTACATTGGATCTTATGCATTTATGAAGGATAAACCAGACTTCCATGGACTACAGTTTTCTACAAGACTGGTTTTCCATTCTTACTGGTTTTCCCTAATTTCATGAGAGGAAACATGTTTGTATAATTATTTTGTTCTTAATATTTTACAAACTTTTAAAGATTACATGTTGATAAACAGTGTTTAAAACATGCTGATCCTTATGTTTTAAGAAAAAGAACCTAAGCAGATGAAAAATAATTAACATTCTGAGGTAAATTTTACCTTTTACTATGCAAGTACAGAATGTATTTGGACTTCTGTTATGAAACCTGGATATTAAGGAGTCAGCAAAAGCCTTCTGATGTTTTCAGATGGATTTTCATCCCTAATTATTTCATAAGGAGAAAATAAAATAGTATAATTCTCAGTACAACACTGCCCTATATGCATATATCCCTTGCTTCTTTTCCCTTTAGATGAAAACTTCTCTTACCCTATTATTTTAAACATGTCATTTACCTAAGTGTCAGCAGTCTCTGTTTCAGACCTTTGACCTTGGATTGTGACCAGGTGATCAATTTTGTTTTCCTTGGGCCTGAAAGCACAGCTGACACAGCTTTAGAAATGTATTTCATCTTGATTTAGTAACTTTCATTTATCCATCTCCATTATTTACTTAGATGCTAAGAGTACATCCTTTCTGGGCTATTTGTTTCTAATTGATGAGGTAGACATACATAAACATGCTGCAGTCACTGAAAGTAAACACTGTCTGGCTGCTGCTAGTCTGTGCCATGACCATGGTTTTTTAGATTAAAAAAATCTCTTATGCGACCATGACGGAACTTGCTATTAATGAAAGTAATAGCTGCTTATTATGAGCATGCAATCCAATTAAAAAGCAAGTTTCCAATAAATCCTATTTCAAAACATTTGGTCAATATAAAAGGACAACTCATGAAGGAAAACTTTAGCATGATAAAACATCATTTAGCTAAAGGCACTATTGGTGCACCATTTCAGGTTCTGATCAAATAAGAATGTAATTTTTTGTTGTTGTTGTTGTTCCTGAGTCCCTTATGATCCTGTGATGCTGACTGTTACAGATTCTAATTATTCAATCAAAAGTTGTCTATCCAAATCCACACATAGCAGACTCAGAGCACTGGCAGAATCACATGAGGTTCTACCATAGCCCATACGTGGAATGTGTCTGCAAAGAAAATGCTATAGAACCTTTTTGAGTAGGTGACAGCATTCATTCTGAGCATAAATAATAAGCTATCATGTAGTATCTCAAGGCCGAATTTTAGTCTTCAGGACATACATATATACATTTTACCTAGAGTGGATATTTACTCATTTACGGAAGGAAGGTAGGTTTGTGTCCTCATTGAACACGACAGAGGTTTGAGGAAACAAAGTTATTTTTATCCTTAATTCCTTGCAATGGTGCATGAGATGGTGATGATTAAAAAACTCACATCTTACATTACAAGCTAACTATACTTCCTCAAGGACAAGCAGTGGACTATTATCCAGGACAGCCTCCAACTATAACCAGGTGCCTCTCTGTTTTTGAATGATCCCATCTATGCCAAATCAAGTTCTTGTCTTTTTCAGATCATGCCAAAAACAGTGAGTTCAGACATTGTCCCAGCTGAGGAACATACTGTGCTCCAAAAGTTTCTGATTGAGAAACTCTTAAATGATTCTGATTTGTAGATTTCTCTGCCACTAGACTCCTGCTATAAAATGCTTCCCAACCTTCTGTTTTTAGTATTTTTTGAGATATATCATAGTGCCAAAAATATGTTACAGGGCATGGTTATGATCAGAGCTTAAACTGAAGATTTCAGAAGCCTAGTCCTATTTCGAAATGACAGCTTTTAAATTTTTGTATGTAGTACAACTAATCTCATCTTCCTTCAGAAGAGGATGTGTTTTCAACATATGTCAATGAACAGTATGAAAAATCATCCCATGAATGGATAAAAGTAAATCCTAGCATACATGAGAAGAATTGCTAGATCAAGGTAAAATTAACCTGTGGCTTCCTGTCTGCAATGTGAATTAACATATGGGTGCTCTATACCAAGCTGATACCTTTTTTTCTTGGTTTATTTGTAGGCTTGATTATTATTAAAGACTAAACCCTATGTTTAAGACTGTGCAAGTTAATACTCTTGAATTAACTTTTAACTTAACCATAATCAGATAATCTATGAGCAGGACTATCTAATAACTTGTAATTTTAGGATTTTTTTAATTATCTAATAATCTTTAATATTCCCAGCTCCTCTTTGGATAATAAAAGGAATTATTTCATATTTGATGTCCTATGTTCTTGTTCTACTGTCAGACAGATGACATACAAGTATTTGGATACTTTGGTTTTGTTAAATACTGTAGTAAGACGAAGAACAATAAAAAAAGACATGCATTCATGAAAGTTGATACTTGGGAGCTGAATTTACAGAACAGAGTCACATTACCCAGTGGTGCTGCTCTAGCCATGCTCTAGTTCAAGTCTGTTTAATGTAACTGCCTTTACACTTGACCTGCACTTAGACACTTGAGCATTCAAAACCAAATTGTACTATGAGCAGACCACCTGGAATAGCTGCAATGTGACACAGGTACAATCTCTTTGGATTAGATACTTCTATACAGAAAGCTTTGCATAGTTTTGACACATGGAATAATTTTACAACTTGCAATTACCATATTCCATCACCAATGGCTTGCCATCAATGAGGATGGAGAAGCATAGAAGCTGAAGGAGAGTAGATTTAGATTAGTTATTAGGAAAATTTCTTCAATGTGAAGAAACAGGCTGCCCAGAGAAAGCTGTGTCTGTCCCCTCCCTGGAGGTGTTCAAATCCAAGTTAGATGGGGCTTTGGGCAACCTGGTCTAGTGGAGGTTGTCCCTGCCTATGACAAGGGGTTGGAACTGGATGATCTTTAAGGTGCCTTCCAACCCAAAATATTCTGTGATTCTGTGTTTCTATGTCTCTATGATTCCATTCTAAAAGCAGATACCTAAAACCCTGGCAGGCTTTTTCCACTGTGGTTCATGCAACACTGGATACGCATGTGTTAGCATTCTAAAAAACCCACAATGGTTATGACTATTACTGGGAGGACATAGTTTTACCTAAATAAACCTCTGTTAGAAGATAGCTTTAGTGACATAAACATATTAATACTGAGATATAAATCACAGGGTCCTTCCGCATTTTCATTATCTTCCTCTGAGGATTTACTGTGCTATAAATGAGATTCTATAGGAAATCCACCTATATATAACAATTTACACTGTGATGTCAAGCATGTAAGGATTAACACTGAAATAATTATATCTATATTTTACCCATATTTTTAATCTATTATAGCCATTTATTTTTTATTTTTCTCAGTCCATTTTTAATACACAGGGGTTACTGTATTAATACTTTTTTGGTAGTTGAGAGGAATAGCAAATGGTTTCTTAAATTAGAGAAAGAAAAACATTGAATTCTTAAGCAGATAAAAAAGGCTTAAATACATCATGATTAAACCATATGTCTTGTACGATCATCTCTTAAGTACTATAAGTCTTTACAGATGTACTGACCTCTTGGATTCCACAGCACAAATGAATCCCATTGCAACTGTGATATATTAATATTTGTCAAAGTCCTCCAAATTGAAAAGATTTTCTTTTCCTAGTACATGGGATTGCTTAGTTGAAAATTAAAGTTCTTGTACAAATAAAGCTGATGTTTTGTTGCCTTCTATTCTGAGGAAATTTCTCCTTCTTTTTGTTAAATATTTATTGTCTTTCATTTTTAATAGCATAAGAACAATATTTGCATATTCACAGTTGTTAGAAAATGCTTTCTGGGTCTTTCTGTGTAATTGTAATTGTGAATACTTAAGCATCCTAAGGATCAGCTCACCTGTATGTGTAGGTTCTCTGACATAGCTAAGAAGTAAGGGTAGAACATACGACATTATAATTTTCATGCTTTCCACTTTGTTATTCTGTTGAGGGAGCTACTTCAATCACCAAATAGTATAATATTATTTGGAAATGTTCTGTCTTGCACATATCATTGAACATAGTTTTACCTTTGTAATATTGCTGTTTATGGGGATTGTCTTAGATTTGAAAGTTAGAACAGAGATAGAAATTGACAGTCATTGCTACTGTCGAGGCTCTGCAACACAAGGACATGTCATGACAGGTAACCTTCAAGCAGCATAAAGATGTCTCTAAAACATAAATAATGTTTATTGATTTTGGAAAACTAAAGTTTTCAGTCAAAAAACCAACAAACTCATTCTATCATCCAGTCCATCATAAAACAGACTAATTCAGTCCCAAATCTTTAACTCCTGTGGAATCTAACTAAAACGAAACAGGTAAGCCTGAAGCTTCACAAATGATTGAGTTAATGAAAACAGTAAGTAGTGATCTTTCAAGTCACATATGAATGTGATTTATGAAGAAATGCCATCATTTGAGTTTTATCACCTCAGCATTTGGTTTTGGAGTCATCCTCCAAACCTTAATCCTGAATTAACAAGCATCCTTATTTTTCAATAGTGATACTCTAAGCCTTAGTATTTGCATTTTTAGATGCTCCTTTAAATTGTAATTCTGATTTTTTTACCACTTTTAAACTCAACAATGAGGTTTTTTGAATTATATTTTTCTATAAGAGAAAGTAATTTTTGTTGGAGTTGGAGTGAACCTTCAATACTACACTGAAGGAGACCTAAATTAAGGAAATAGAAATCTGTGTTGCTATCTACATAAAGAACTGTCTGTCTTGAAAATACAAGGAGCAAATGTTGGAAAGTTTGTTTTCCCAACAGAAAATGGGAAGTGATCTGAAGATTGTGCATTACATAGCGGCCTATGCATAGTATGCAACAATCACAAGTCTATGGGAACAAGGCAGTTTTTGAGCTAAAGCTGTGAATTAATAATTCTGCATTTAGTAGTGTAATTGTGATGACTGAAGAAGAGAATAACATTTTGTGTTGATTTAACAAAAGACTCTTGCGATCTGATAAACACAAGTGTTTTTTCTAAAATGATGGGTGTAGCAGAACATACACAATGGTAAAATTACATCTCTATGAAAAGAGATGCATAGAGTAGCAATGTGCATTTACAAAGAAAATTATGTGATGCCTTTTAGCAGGTCAATGACAAGCATAAATAGAGAGGGACAATCATGCAACAAAATAAGACATTTGTTACAGAAATATCAAGTTATTGGATACATGTCACCAATTTTATGTATTAAGTTATGCAAAATTCTCCATAACTCAAGTGCAGTTATTGTACATTGAGAGAGAATCTACAACAGGCATGTCACTTATCCCAGTGATCACCTGTCCTCCCTGCTAAAAATATGTGTGTAGCTTTTAGTTTGAACTTGACTAGTTCTGGTTCCCAGCTATTGTACTTCTTTGTGTGGAATCTTTACCAGCTTTCCTGGCAAAAGTCAGTTGTTAGTTCAGCAGAAAATTTCTGCTAGTTATTCTTCAATAGAACACAATAGATACAACATATAAAAAAAATCTCTTTGTGTCTCTCAAAACCCACCATCAAAACCTGTTTATGGAAAAAAGCCAGTAGGTGTGCTGTATACTGTGAAAGAGGAGGAAAGCTGTCAGATGTTTAACATGAAAATAAATACAGAAGTAAAAACTCACTTTCTATTTTGTCCCCCAAACATGAATGGATCAAAATAATAATGATAATGATAAGCATCTTGCTTCCATACAGCAAAAGACAGTCATAGTCAATGGCCTAGAGTGCTGAGACAATATGAGAGGTGTACAGGACAGTTACAAGATGTGATTATTCTAATGGAACATTGTTACTGAAACAGTAGTACAGATTGGAACATCAAGACCAGAGAATTTTGACCTGCAAAATTAATCCTATGAAATAGGATCATACAGTAATCACAGATAGATCCCAGAAGACATGCAATTGCTGTGTAGATAGGGGACATCCCATAACAAGAGCTTTGCATTGTTATGTAGTGTGGAGCCATTTCTCTGTATTCATAATTTTGGTATCAGGAAGCAGATTGAATATAGGTGGTTAAATCCTAATGGAGTTTAATACTTTGTGAGAGATAGAAAGTTTCCCTTATACACCTTTTGGCATTCATTACAGACTTCATAAGACAAGGGAAACCCAGGATAAACTACTCATGATCACAGTCTGAAAGGGGATCTCTTTAATACTTGGAAGAATCTAAAGAGCGGATGTCAAAAGGATGGAGTCAGAGTCTTTTCGGTGGTACCTGACACCAGAACAAGGAGAAGCAGGCACAAATGGGAACACAGGAAGTTCAGTCTGAATGAGGAAAAACTTTACTCTGAGAGTGACAGAGCAGTGAAATAGGCTGCCCAGAGAGGTTGCGGAGTCTCCTTCTCTGGAGATACTCAAAACCCACCTGGATCCAGTCTTGCACAACGTGCTCTGGGTGATTCTGCTTTAGCAAGGGATGATCTTGAGAGGTCCCTTCCAATCCCTGCCATTTTGTGATTCTGTAGTTCTGTTGCATCTTGTACATGTGTGTGAAGCCACTGTGGAAAAGATACAAATCTATGTTGAATAATTATGACAAAAAACATGCGTATACAAATCCTGATTAATTCACAAGTAGGTCAATTGCAATAAGTATTTTCCCTCACAAAAGGTCATCCACCATAATTCTGCAAAAGCAGCAACTAAAATTGAGGAAATCCTATAGAAATCCCTGTTCCTTAAAAAAAAAAGGGTAAACAAAATGACAGCTGTATGTTTGCTTTTTACTGTGATCAACAAACATGTTTTACATTATTAGAGTTCCTTTTAGGTACAAATGGGTTTCAGTAAGGCTACTAGTATTATATTTTCCTTTTTCAACATATTGATTGCAGCCTAGAAAAGCAACAGTTCAGACTGAAGGACTCTTTTACTTCTTTTACACAAAGAACACCAGCAGTTTATATATCCCGGTCTCTTATATTCTCAGAAAAAGACTGTGAAGTGTGTAAAAGAAATATATTCTCTTGTAGTGAACCATGTATGTTTATCGACATATTCATGGGAGCTGAGTAGCAATGGAGTCTCCAGAAACAGCAATTGAAAACACTTTCCTGATGGCACCATTGGGACAATTAATTATTCAGTTTCACATGGAGAAATACGTTAGTGTAGCTAAATGCAGACAAGAGAGAACACAATACTTTAAACAAAGTGTTTCTCATTTAAAGCACAAATTCACATGCACAGGTCTAGTTCACTTTTGTCAGCAGATATGCAGTTTCCAGTACTGTTGACTGGACAAAATAGGTATTTTATTGACAGAGGCAGAAAACAAGGTATTCAGTCATATACACACCTTATCTTCCACAGTTCTACCTCTGTGGTCGTATGTCTATGTAATTTTCACAGACTAAAAATTTCCTTGTTTACTGTGAAAAGCATTTTGAATTTGGAAAGAGGTGAGCACTTGAGACAGGCTGGTTTGATGTCATATAAATGCATAGATATTATGAACACTATAGCAGTATGGATATTAATGGCAATACATCGAGTAGCCAAAAATAAAAGGTAAAACCATGTACAACAGTATGATGGCTTTGATGTCATGAACTGATCATAAGATAAAAATTAAGGTGTGAAGATTTTACCTACACAAGAAAGTCAGTCTATAAACATTTCAGCTCAAAACCTGTCAAAAGCTAAAAATTCAATGTTACAGTATTTGGTACCCTGCAAAACTGCATTTCCTAAACACACAATAGATTCTGCATGCAGACTATATTATATTTGTACCCAGAGAGGTTACAACCAAACTCTATTACCAATATCATAAATAATTATACCAATACACTCTGGGATTGCAAAAAAATAATGCGCAAAACAATGAAAGGAATGGCTCGTGTAACTTTTTCCCCACAGTTCTGCAATCACGCAGGGCCAGACATTAATTTACGTAGGGTATTATCTGTTATTCATAGAGAAGATTCACATACACAAAAGAAAAGCAGATAAACAGCCATCAGGAATTGAAAGAGTTAAAATTATGCATTTTCTTTACATTTTGATGTCCCTATCATTGATTCCGAAAACCACTGTGAAGGATCTTGCATTGCGTTATGGTTTTCTTATGTTCTTCTCCTACATGCTTTTGTACCGTCTAGGTAAACAATCCTATTTCAGTATTACTCAGTTTAGTTCAATCTAATGTGCCCTTGAGAAGAATTTGTCTTCCTTTTTCAGTACTAAACCAAAATAAAGTGATGCACCCAAGCTTCCAGAGTTACCACAGAAGTTGAATAAAATTTGTTTGCTTTTAATATTTTAAATCATACATCATTTGGGTTGTAAGTCAATGTCAACCAAGATTTTCCCAAAAATCTTTGAGAAAGTAGACAGTCTACCATTCTTCTTTAAAGGTGAGAAATTATGACTCTTTAAACCTTCTAACTCAAATTATATAAAGAAAATTCACAGCATTGTTTTATAAAGCTATTTTTGGCATTATGAAAATAAGTCACTTAGTATGCACTGCATTATTGTACTATTGTGCTGGCACCAATTTGTTTGTTTACTGATTTAAGCTAATTTAGCCAGTTTATAACATGTCAGAATTTTTCCAGGGGTTATAGAATACATGCTTTTTGGAGGCTTGCACAACCACTGATAATTAGAACATTAGCCCTTGGGTTGTTTCCTTTCTGTTTTTCCAAAAGGAATAAAAAACCACCTGGATGTATTAAAACACCTGGGTAATTTATATGGAACACACACAACATACACATACACTTTCTTCTCCAAAACAGTAGAGCTTCTGTTTCCATGCTGGCAAGGAAATGATTGATATAACTAATGACTGATGAAGTAAAACCACTAGCTGTTAATAATTTTGCAGTAAGCTTGTGTCCGTTGTTACACAAAATACAGTCCAAATTCCTGTGTGTATTCTTCTTTTATACTATGCAGGACAGAAAATGGTATCTTAAATTTACTTTTCTGATAGTTCTGTTAAGAAAGGTTGCAGCATTGCATGTAAAACTACCTATTTTAGATTTGCTACCAAGTATTTTTGCAGAAAAATTCTGTTCAGGTAATTGAATAAGATTTATGCAAATTAATTTTTAAAAAGCCATAATCTTTTTCCTAGTTTGGAAAGGTTTCCCATTTTCTAAAAAAAATTATAAAACTTTCTGATCTTTCTGATCTTAAAATTACCTCATTTTCCTGAGGTAATTTTATCCATTAATTAAAAAAAAATATCCTAATTGTCAAACATACCTTTTTGAGAAAGGAATTGTTTGATAGTTTACTAGAATTTTAAATGACTGATTTGTTGGAAAGCAAAAAAATCAATGTTCTTTTGGAAATCACTTGCAATAAAACCAATAGTTTAATAAAAAATATCAAATTAAGCCAGGACAAAGTAGAGTCATACCAACTATTAAATAAATGGGAAAATTCTTTAATACAAGAAATGTGTGACAATTTCTTTACTTTGGTTTAAAAGGTATAGACTGTTCACATTACTCTCAGTAACTTAAATAGGATTTCTCACAGTCATAAAAGTAGCAGATTTGGACCCCCCAATATATTATTTTTTTTTTAAAGACAGTTTCTAAAGCTATTTAGAAAGTAGCACTGAATGGGAAACGCCAAATGTTTCAATGTTTCGGAACAGCAAGAAAACTTGGTATAAAAGTAGTTCTTTTGCTGTTTCTCTTACAATAAAGACTTCAGGCAAAGATACCAGAAGTTTTTTGCCCTGTGACCTTTCCTAGAAAAAGAAATACAATGAAAAGTAAAAAGACAAAGAATTATATATAAAAAACTCAGTGAAAAATTATCTGTATGTATTATTTCTAGGTGATTTATGCCTAATATTTAAGTAAAATAACAATTGCTCCATCATTCTTCTGTACCTGATCATATGACATATAATAAGGTCTGTGAATATCGAAGTTGTAAGTACATGCAGGTAGGAAAGACATCTTGAAAATTTGGCTTATGGAGCTGAGCTATTGCAGGCAGGTTTTTGTGCTTATATAAAGCAAAATTTTACAGTCTTTACTTGTGCAAAACCACAGTTTACCAAGAATTTAACTGCAGGATTGAAGTATATAAGCTATATAACAACCCTACAAACAATAAGGAAAATTCTCCCATCGAACTATACACAAGGGAAAAAAAACCCACACCAAAACCAGCCAAGCTTAAAACATCTTAATTTCAATAGTGGAAAATATTTGTCTGAGCTGAACTATGCAGTTTACTGCTTTGACTAGAAAGCATTTTCCGTTCCAGGGCCCAACAAAGTTGTTATAGGCAACTGCTGCCAATCTTCAGCTGCCGGCTGGCTCAGCCACACCACCTGCAAACCACAGTGCCTTGCACACAAAATCGATGCTGTAGGAGACTGCACCATCGGAGTTTGGTTTGGGGTTTTTTTTCCAACGCTGTTAGAGTGTCATGGTAGAGTTCCCTTGCCTTTCACCAAACCCAGGCTGTGAGGAGGCCTCTTCCCAATAGAGCTCCAGCCCCTTGCACCCTCCTCCAGGGCCTTCATGACACACATCAGCCGTTACCAGAGCACTGGAGAATAGCTCAGCTTCGGCTGCCCCATGGCTACCCAAAGGGCTCTTACCCTTCTGCCTACTGCTTTTAAGTCATGGACTCAAGTAGCTGAAGTGCACTCAGGGTGCAGAGGTGATTTGGGCTGCTGGCGAGGAAGGAAGGAGGGAGGGAAGGCAGGAAGAGAATGCCGGTAGCATGGCACACACTGCCTGCCCGGGAGCAGAGGGCTGCAGGCAGCCCAGGCTGTTCATCATTGCCCCTGACACAGCCCACAACTCCATATCAATGCAGATAACAAGAACTGCAGTGTAAAACTGCCTGACTTTTATTTCTGTCTTTCCAAGCTATTGGCTCCTTCACTAATAATCGGGATTTATTACTGGGCCCATCTGCTGCCTCTCTAAGGTCAAAAGGTAAACCACAGCCATCGCTGATGTCACCATCAAGGTAGCTAGTAGCAAATGGACCCTGACAAGTGTACTTTTAAAAGAATATTGTGGCAAGAGCACTCTGAGCATGAAAGTCAAGCTGATAAAGAAAATAAAGTCCAAAATACTAAAAAGATGTCAGCTTTTAACCCATTAATCCAAGTGATGGAGTCCAGCTGTCAGTCTTATATCCGAGCAGCAGTCAGGAAGAAGAATGAGCTCCTATGCCCAGTGAAATGTAATCAGGTCAATCTCTCTGCACGGAAATTCCTAGCACATTGCATTTTACTGTATTCTTTGTGTGGGCATCTCAAACGCTACAAGACTTAGGAGTGGGAAGAGGATGAAATCCTTGCCACAGCATTCGCCATTTCTTCTTGACATAACGATGTTTCATGAAGAGCCATCAGCCTGGTTTTGTTTCTCAGCTTTTCATTTTGCCTCACCAAGACCTGACTCTGAGGCATTTACTTCTGTAGCTAAAGCCACATTTTCTGAGTGCAAGGGATAACCTCTGTCCCTTGCAACTGTAGCCCTTGTGATTTCTGATGCTGCACTAATAAGGATCACGGTTTTCCTTCTGCATTGCTCTGTGTTTTTATTTAGGGTGATGTAAAGGGACCGTAGCTAAGGTTAAACTCTCTAGATAATTTTGTTGGTGTGTTTTATCAGTTTCTGGGCAGGAAACTCCTTTTCGACTACATTTCCAGCTGAGAATAGAAAGTGAAAAGGGCAGAAAGCCTGATGCGAGATAGAGCGGTCCTTTTTCCAGTGGAGATGGAGGATTTACCTCACAGTTTGAGAACAAATTAGAAACTGACAATGTGTCAACAAAGAATTACTTGCTTTGTCTCAGCTAATGTTTCAAAGAGGTTATCTATATCCATGCAGCAACACCGCAAACAAGCAGCAGGTTGCTGACAACTGATGTAAATAGCTACAATTCCTCTACTCTCAGGGTCATACATTACTAGCGTCATTTTCTTCTTTCCATATCAAGCAGTTGGTGGAGATAGTGATTTGTAGCACATATATACAAATGAATTCCCAGTCAAGAGACGTAAAGATTTTTTTTTCTGATTTCAGGTGCTGCTCCATCAGCAAGTACTCATGGTCTGCAAAGACTCCAGCAATTTATTTTTACCTTCTGAGGGCAGGATGGGGAACAAAAATGCAAGACATGGATAGGTGGAATCTTGTTTAGATTAAACCTTCAGGTCTTTTTCTTTTCTACCTTGTATGTAAGGGCATAGTGTAATCAAACATTAAGTTCTATTCCAGGCAACCAGCAATAAGAAAGTACAGTAGCATTGACTCTGCATATGTTTAGTAGTGAGTTTTTCTTTTTAAGCTCTCTTTAAGTTTATCATGATTGCAATTTGAATTGTCTCTTGAATAGATGTCACAAGCTTTTCTTCAATGTTTATACTCCTTTGAGCATTTTCTTCTAATGCCATGGCTAAAAATCCAGGACTGATCAGTTAAATCCAGGTTCATCTACAGGAAAAACTCTCCTTATATACCTTTCAAGTATCTCAATGTTAACACACACAGGCAAGTATATTCCATGCTGAACTCTGCTAGTTTTAAAGACCAATTGGCCACTGACACACATCCAGTAATGACACTCTTAAGTGGGTTGTTTTCAGAGCACTCACTTCTAATGCTTGTGCTGACATAGTATGTGAATCTTCTCCCATATAATGCATACATAATTACTGAGAATGAAATTGCACCTTGAAAAATGAGAGTTTTAAATGTGGAGTCTAAATTCAGCCATGAAAATGTGAAAGGTTAGAAGTCCTGCTTTCAGTACTAATTTCTGCACAATCTTACTTTCAGAGCTGTCTGAACTCTTAGGTTGCTTTCCAGCATATTTGGCTGTCTAGAATGGAAGTGGTCTGCAAAGAAGGCTTAAGAGCAAATAAACTGAATGAAAAGCTAGTCACAGTGGTCGGATTGTCATGGAGGTTACATCTGCCTCTCTCTGTGCAAGGCATGGGTACGGTAGGAGCAGGCAAGGGGCAAATTTACCCCCCTGGTACCTCACCAATTTCTGCACTGAGAATAGACGCAACTGCTTGTAGAGATGATGGGGTATTTCAGTGTCTGTTTGTTCGTTGCTTGGCCTCTGCTGAAGTTAAAACTGTGCCAGCTGCTGATAACTCTAATGGTGTTTTTCTGATATCGAAACCTATTCACCGGAGATCATAACGGGAGTATCAGTGTTTAACGCCAGTCCTTCACAGCTATCAGACAATAATGGCCTTTAGTCTGGATTGACCTTACAGGCCAGAGCAAAGCCAGGAATACAGAGGGCGAGAAGGCCTATGGCTGCTTTAGTTAAATAATACAGAAACAGAGATGCGACAGATTTGAAAAGGAGTCCTGTAAGCCTTTACCTCTTTGCGGTCATTAAGGGAAAAGCTGTTTACTTGTTTTAAAATAGAGGGGGAAAATAAAACCACACACAAAAATACTATGCAATAGATGAACACATGTGCCTTGGGAGGAACACAATTTAGACTCAGAAGCATCATTGTACTTCTCACAATTACATTTGTTCACCTGCTTCTTAAGTGTACGCTTGTGGCTTGTTAACAAAATGGAATTGTTTGCTATACAGAGACTCCTAGGTGCAAAGTTAGAACTAGTCTTGTATTTTTGTCCGCCTATTGTACTGTGTAGCAGGTTTTTGAGTTTTTCTTCAGTTTTTAATGTGTCTTCTTTGTGTTCTTTGTAATTATGGAAGTAGAATCTCTTAAGCCTACTTTGTCCTTCAAATTAACATGGCAAAAATATCGATTCAGGTAATGAGGCACGGGTGTGCCTTGTAGGCACTCCATGAAGAATTCTTTACTAGGGAATCAGCCCAAAGTTACTCAGCGCATTTCTGTAATTGTGCTACATTGGGCAAATCCACTATTTTAAATAGCCCACATGCTCACATTTCCACCTGAGTAGGGTGACACTAGGTTGTACACTTGGGTCGTAATAAATAACAGGCAAGGAAACCCAATTAGTTTAAGTAGACTTGCTAAGCAGAACTTTGCTGGTTTTTTTCACTCCTTTCTTTAATCATGACTCTTCACTTCTTTATTTTGCTTCAGGGTGATAAAAGTTTCCACTATTGTCATTCACGTCAATTAGCAGTTGGTGTCATTTCTTCATTCTTTTGACCTTCCTTCTCCTTCTCCTTTCTTTTTATAGAAACAGTATTAATGTGTGTGAGACACTCTGCTCCAGCTCCAGACAGTCATTTTTCAAATAGCCCTTTTGTGTATCAGATCCCCAATCTGTAATTTTTTGGATCAAATGGTCTGATTGTTCCTCTATGTGCTTGTAACTTCATCCAACGAATTGTCAGACATTGGCACCATTTTGATCAAATTCTCAGAAGACATTACTGAATATTTACTGCCTAAAATAACCAATAATTATTTTACTTTCTCTGTGATTTTTCCCCCTTTAAACTATATTTTTTTCTGACAATAGATGTTTCAGTCCCTAATTTTTTTTTAACATTTTACTGCCCTGTGCACATGTATTTGTAGTTGGATGGGGGGAAGGGGATAATATTTTTTTCCTTTCAGCAATTCTTTGGCACAATTTACACATTATGACACTCTCCCTTTTTTATTCCTATTGTAAAAGCGTCTTCATGCACTTAATCCTACCTGTCAAAGTCCAAAACCAGTTGTCATTCAGACTGTAGATTACTGTCCAGAAGGTTGGTTAAAAAAATAAGTGTGTTATGTATCAATGCTCTTCAAGATCAACAGCCAGCTTCTTCTCACAGATCATTTCTTAAAAGACAAATAATTTTCAGTGTCTGTAATATAAAACTGAGCACTCTGTTGTGATGACCTTCTTTTATCTGGAGAGTGCAAGTTCAGTTGTATCATCAGTAGAGACAGTTTAATTAAGACTCCAGAATTTTTGCTCCAAAACAATGCAATAGTACGAAACACTTTGTCAGCAGAATTATAGAGCAAAGAAATATTACAAGCAAAGGTGGAATTCAATGATTTGTAAAATCTGATAAGAACCATTTTACCCCCCTATGTGTTTCAATTCAATCAGCCATTCTTGTGGCAGACTTAGAAATACTCCTGTTTTCTACAAAATCACTGACTCCCTATTCTCTCATCACAGCCCTCTTCACACCTCTTTCTCCCACTTCTTTGAATCTGGTTAGCTAATCATAATGCTTATGAAAGTAACACCTTTGAGGAAAGCATATAACTGCTGATTATACTATTTATTTCCTTTTAATGTGTCAATAAAAAGGTAATTACATTTCATTTGGTTTTAGAGTTATAATTGACTTGGAGGAAAAAATTTGCCTGCTGGAACCAAAATTCAGAGATTAAAGCAAAAATAAAAACAATAAACTTGCCATTTTTTTCAAGATAGAAGACTTTACTATTAAAAAATCAATTAACAGATTCTTTGAAATAATTATTTTGAAACTAAAATTACCATAACTTCCAAATAAATTATCAGGCACTGGAAAATTATATCCTTGTCAGGATAGTTATATTACAATGAATACCAGGAATACATTTGAAAACCCTTTGTTATTTATTGCTGATAAATCTAAAGTCAGTAGAAACCATTATTGCAATCCTCTGCCTTCTCTCAACTTTTCTTATAGTCTTTAACTGAAAATACTGTGGAATCATCATCAAGTCGCATGAAAAGCCCAACATCTCTCAAAGGACAGCATCTGCTGATTTTATATTTGGTCACCCAGCTTACAGCTGGTGATAAGTGGGAAAATGTATCCATTGTAAAATTTGCCTTCACTGGTGTTAAATGCAAAGCCATGTTGATGGAAGCTGGGATATACCAAACAGCTTATGTGTGCCCTTTTATTTATCAATATGATAGTTTTTGTATAACAGCTTTTATCACCTGTATAACTTCATCAACTTCAACTGATCCATCTTTTATTGACATCAGTGTAAGTGTGGATAAGAACAGATCCTGAAAAAATTGTTTCTGGTGACACATAAATAGTCTCATGTTAATGGCAGTTTTTATCTTCATCTTGATGATAGCCTTATTTGTTCAGTAGCTCTTAATTTTTGTCAGCATCTTAATAGCGATACATAGTGGTCCTTGTGCTACCACAAACTATTTTGCGTATGTTTTTCACAGTCTTGCTCTATCCTTTGTATGATTAGGTGATTTCTAAAAGGCTTGTGCCTGCTGCAAAGATGAAGCCTTGTGATGCTGTTCATTGTAGTGTGTAAGCATATACTGCTCACACTTGAAAAAGTTTGTGATTCTGCATTTTGGAAGTAGGTTGCCTGTAGGCAGTTTTGTGAATTTTAATGCAGTATTCAGTGACAGCTACTGAGAGCTGACTGTTTCCTCAGAGACAAGAAGTCTCCCTCTGAACACTGACTCTTAGGGAGAAATACGCAATCACTTAGGCTGAATAATCCAGGCTCTAGAAGATCTCCCCATTATTATTTTTTACACCATTACTAGGTCATTTCTGTGGACCAAGTTTTGAAGCCATCTGTCACCTTAACATAAACTAGTCTCTTATGAAAGGCTCTAGATCATCTTTTTTATTAATTGTGTATGACACTGACTGGCGTTAACAGCATACATTCAACATACTAGTATGTTGAATAACTAGTTAACAGCATACTAGTTTCATTGAGAAATCTGCCAAAACTTAACATCTGTGCTTTAATTCATGCATGAAGTACAGAATCTGCAAATCTCCCTCCTCTGAAAGAAAGATTTTTGAAAATGAGTGATTTAAAGCAAACTAAAAGAAAAATACACAACATTTCTCAAGGAACTATAAAATTAAGTGGGAAATATGCTTACTGAATATTTCATGTCTTTACGTGTCTGTCTGTCCAGCACTGGTGTAGAAAACGCAAACACATGAGTGAGTGAGCTTGAGAGTGGCACTTTTTGACAGAGTTACACACTAAGAATGGAGTCAATCAAGTGGGGAGTGAAAAATTCATTTTCTGACAGGGGTGTCAGCAGAATCATCAGGCGCTGATGACAACAAATCCATAGCTGGAGAAAAAACTGACAGGGTGGAAAACAAGAGACTGTAATACTGATCCCTCCTTTTCAGCTGTCCAGAACGTAATTTCACAGCAATTATTGCCCCAGCTGGTTTTACTAACTGCAGGCCTTAGATCCTGATCTTGTTACAGGGCATGATGTGCAAGAAATTACATAAAAGTGGAGAAAAATGCTGTCTCATGGAAAGGAAATACTATTCCTCCCACTGTAAGGTTTGGGGAGGATAGGGCGGCAGAGAAGGACTGCTGTAGATTTTAGAAGAATTTGAAGAGTGTTATTGACCTGTTCTCAGGTTAACTGAGCAGAATCTATAGGTTAGTAAATCCTCTCTCTTTTAGATATGTACAAGGTTTCTGATTTACATAACTGTTATGCTTTGCTTTATTAAAGTGAGCCATAAAAGCGAGGCTAAGTTTACAACAAAGGGATAAAGGGATGAAGATGTTTTAAAGCAGTAACTTTTTGTTGTTTGTTGTTCACATGTTAAGTGCACTCTGTGGACTATAGTGACGAGGGTCCCATTTCCAACACAGCATGGAGTGGGTGATCTCGTCAACTGTAAAATGAAGCCATAAGAGCACAGCATGAAAATGTATTAGCAACAGTTAGATAAGGGAGACCTCAGCAAGGCGTACACACTTTCAATTGGTGAAATAATGCTTGTACAAATTGTTTTTGGTACATTAAGTACCTTTCACAGCCAAAATTAAAAAAAAAAAAAAGAAGAAAAAAAAAGTAGGCGAAAATAAATAAATAAATAGAGACACACAATTGCACATACAAAAGCCAGAATGGTGTTTTTTCTCTCTCACAAAGTAATTTCATGCAGAATTTTTTTATTGAAATTGTTTCCCAAGTTGACAGATCTTGTGTACAATGATAAATGACAAAGTCCTATGCAGCTGTCAGCCTGTGCTCAGGGAAATTGCACAAAAACTCCCCAATAATAATAATAAATATGCGTTTCTCCAAACAGAAGGTATTTTAAGCTAGTAAGCACAGTGGTGCAGTAAAGTAGTATTAAACAGCAGTGAGGTGAAGCTGAGAAAAGATTTATATATTTGTACTAATCTAGCAGCTCTTTACTGGCTATGACATGCTGACAAGGAAACAAGGGTTATGAAAAATGATCTGACACTATGCTGCTAAATCTATGAATTTCAAAGTGTGGAATAGTCTGTGGCTTGCCAGGATTGAATGCCTGAGTTATTTCAATGATTGTTACAGAAAAACTAGGGTTGTGATAACAAACAGTAAATGCATTAGTACCATAAGGAAGCCAGTTAAGTAAAGTGACACAGACGACAGTAACGTGTCTTTTGGAAAAGTTATAGAATTTGAAACAGAAGATTAAAGGTGCTCAGTCAATTGAAAACATATTTAAAAAGAACCCCTCTCTGCTATAAGGAATGGTCACATAGAATTGCCAAAAGAATGCTGAAGAGCATTCTGTATGAGTCATATGCCAGATCCTAAAATAGGTTGAACACTTGTGGTTAAGGGGACTTCTAGACTGTAATATAAACTGGGTGTCTGAGTTAAGAAGGTACCGTCCATATGTTTCCGAGTGGGCCTCAAATATTGAAACCTCAGTTCAGCACTCCACTGCATGAAACACACAGTGTGTTGTAATAAAATATAACATTGTTATCTCATGTGTGTTGTAGAGGAGGTGCCAACAGTCTCTGCTGTGGAATGTTTATTGCATAGAGAAGACAAGCTTTGATAGTTTTCGTCTGCTTTTCTACTGACAGTTTACAGTAGCTGAATATGTTATTAATTTTTATTGCTTTTTGACTTCTGTAGGAATTAAAAATATTTCTTTGCATTATTTACAGTGATTTTTATGACCAACTATATCTTGTTAATTAACAAAAAAGTGAAAAAGAGTTCATCTACTACAGGTTGTTGATCAAAATGTATCAGATTTTTTTTTTAATTATGAAATAAATGTTTAAAAATCTTTTACCAAAAAATGGTTTACACTTCTCCCAGTCATTTACTCTTTGGGTTTTTAAGGAAGGTATGGAGATCTGCTGATTTGTGTTTTGCCTCAGAGAGGATAGATGTCTTGACAACAAAAAATCTTTGTCTTTCTAAGGTGAAATGGCCAGCATTTGTTTAGCCATTGTGGCCTCAGCCATGTATGTGAGAGCAATATTTTAGTAGTTTTACAAATTCAATAAATGTATAACCTTAATAAGAAAGCAAATAAAGAAGACCAATATCATAGTATCAATCAAACAAACAAACAAAAAAAAAACACAAAAAAAAGAAAGGTAAGGAAAGGGAAGGAGAAAATGTGATAGAACAGAAAACTGGATAAAATAAATATGGGAAAGCAGGAATACAATGCAATTGTTATTGTAGATAATACAGGTATTGCAGACATGAGCTGTGACTGGTATCTGTATCACAACTAGAGTTGAAATAATTGGCTAAATTACCTTTCTAGAGTAAATCATCTTTGGTAATAATGAGTGAAACCATATGTGAAAGTATAAAATATCATACATCATATATTTAATACAATTTTCCTCAAAATTACAAACAAAAGTTTTACAAATATTGTATTTCTCTCTTGCTTATCTCTTTGGTATAGTTCAATAAACATGGGCAGGTCCATACCTTCATATTTTAGGGCCTGCATGAACTTTAATGAACTGTTTATTATTTCTATGATTGTTTTTTCTTTAGCCTCCTGCATACCCTGATAACACGTTGCAATAGAATATTGTAATGGGACACACAGACAGACAATGGTTTTTAACAGTTCTGAAAATTAGCTTTAGTTTTGGCTAGTAGTCCTTCACTTCTAAATTCTCACAGTTCAATCATGGCTGCTGCTGAGGCCTTTATGTTACATGTAAGGAGCATGTCTGTGACTGCAGCAGTCCCTAGACCCAGATAAATTGAACCAACCATGGCCTAAAGTGAGAGACTCACCTTCTGAGAGGAATAGAGATTTTCTTTTACAGTGGAGATAAAAGCCATGTATCCAGCTCACTAAATTATCAACCTAGTATAATTCTGACATTAAAACCTAACTGAAAGAGCAAAGAGTAGATGCCCTCAGGAGAAGAGAGACATGAATCTTCTCTCCACAGTCATGTTCTCTTCTTAAAAGTGTTGTGTCCTTTGACTTGACTTAGTTCTTCCTCCATCAGAGTCCATGTACCAGGAAATTAGTTACAGAACTGGACTTTGTTGATTTGTACATATCAAAAGATTGTGAAGAGAAAGCACAAATGCCCATCCTCTTTCTTTGGATTGCTCAAGAAGTTTGATCTGTTTTTCTTGATTGCTGTCGCACAGTGCTAAGCACGGAAAAAAACTAAATTCAAGATAAAAGAAACTTAATTTTAAAACTCATAAAATAAGGGATATCCTGAAATGTAAATAAAAAGGGGTTGTTTTTTATCAATGTTAATGCAGTCTGACTTAATTGGGAAGTCCATGATTTTTACTTAAACTGAGAAGAGGATAAACCTCCTTTTCTTCCCTTGAAGTCTAAGCTGTTTCATTTTCCTCTTCATGTAGATTCCTCTTGTAACTTCACATGAGATCTGTCTTACAGTCAGAATGAGATGTTTCCATACTCTTACTCTTTTATTGGGTAGTTAACCACGTTCCTTCTTGAGCTAATGCAGGGAAGATGCAAAGTTCACCATTTCACTTTATTTGAAACATTGTCAATAAAGCCACTTTTTAAACCAAGGACCACAGTCTAATGAAAAGCAGCTCCACAATCCTGAAGTGGGGTTTGGCAAAGCAGAACTTAGTATTACCTCATTTGGAATACCATCAGTGGAATTCTGCTGTTTTAAAGAATGTCAAACTCTACTTCCTAGATAAATGAAAATTGGAATTTATAGCACCAAGGAGTTAATTTAGGCTGGTTCTCAAACATATAATGGCTGCGGGGGAGAAAAGAAATTGTTGACTTTCTTTTCATTGTTGATTATAGAAGTTATCTCCGTAATAGTTCAACAGGAATTTTTTTGAAGTCCTTCACCATGACAGAATCTTTGAAACAACCATAAGAAACAATGTCCAACTACGCTTCCAGAAGATTAAACTCTACTACCTTGCAGCATACAAACCAGTGCTGATGGATTTATGCCACTGGCTACATAATAGAGCCTACTGCTGAGTAAATCAGAACATTTTGGGTAGAACTTGTGATTAAGAAATTCAAAGAGGTGTTAGTCCTAAAATTAACAATCTATTATAATGTCATAAGTGAACAGATTTGTTCTTTTTTTATTCTGATGTTCCATTTTCTACTTTCTTCCTATCCCTTCTATCAACAGCCCTGGAACAAGAAGGAAAAGAGGATTGTTAGTTTTTCACCATGAACATAGTGCTCCTGCTTTTAATTCCAAAGGAACACCCCCCTTGAGACAAAGTCCATCACTTCTTGCTACATCATGGCCAAGTCTCTAGTGTCTGGATCAGTGATAGCCCCACAGGCAGGGTCTTCTGCATGACTGTGTGATGCTGAAATAGCAGCATTTGACAAATTTAAAACTTGCTGTTTGTGCAGTCACTAAAAACTGCACCATTAGCTGTTTTTTCAGATTGCATGAGTGCAGATCATTAAGTGTTATTACAGTATTAATTATTAGAAATGTCCTGTACTAGCCAAATTAAATTGGGATAGTCAACGACCTGCAAGTTCCCAATACCACGGATAATTTAACAAGATATCTGCCATACTGTGCAAGGTATCTTCACATGTCAGTCACACTGTTTAACACTAAATATCAATTTCAGATTTTTCTTTCAAAGTTTAGAAAACAGCCTATATGTGGTATAATCTTATGTGGCGTAAGCAAATAATGCCATTTCTGTAAGGATTATATCCTCTGAAATGTGAGAATATAAATCTATAGCATGTGTATTTAGTTTTAATTAATGCTTAACACTTTTGTTTACATCCTGACTGCTATCATGGTTTTACATTATTTCTGTGGCTATTAATCTATATTGAATTAATAAAGAGTTTGAAAATAATAATAATTAAAAAAAAATATTTTACATTGTATTGACTGATTATCTATGAGAAGAACAATTACTGGATACTTTCCACTGTCCAGAGTAGAATGTTTTTCACAATCTTTTCTACAACACTTGCAGTACCTCCAGACAGGCAGACCTCAGGTCTCTTGTTGACCTCGTTACATCCACCTGGCTGAAAACAGTGTATTACTGCCTCTGTACTGTAGTTATGCCTGACAAATACTGCTTGGCAGTCTCAGATTCCAATCAAGCTGGGTTTGGTTAGTGGGACTTTCCTTTCATTGAATATAAATGTTTGTGTACAGTGACTGTCCAAGCATTGTGACACATTCAGCATGTGTTCAAGTTTTCAATTAAAGCTTGTCTTCAGCCATTTGAAGGTGTTCTTGCTTGGAAATGAGGCTCCAAAACAAAGGCAGAAAAGCAGATACATGAAAAGAAATGAACAACTGTCTTTAGCTAAATCTCTGAATGCTAATACACTTCTGCTTCTTACTTCAGGTGATAGACAGCCAAAGAGTTGACACAGAGAAACATGTACAATAAAAAAGTAAAAGAGAAAAAAGCCCACAACATTAAAAGAGAAGCATCCTGTTTTCTATTCCCTCACTTTCTTCGTGCTAAGTGGTACCTATAGCCGTGCCTCCACTTGCACAGCAAACAGAAGGGATATTCACCCTTCCTTGGAGGAGGTATCACTACAGTTGTGTTTAGTTATCTGTTACTATCAAGAGTGAAGCTGGACATTGAGAATAGCTCTGCCAGCATTATCATGGATTCTCTTGCTGCCCCAGAGCCTGTCACTCCAATTTTATTAACATTGCTGTTAAGAGTTGTCAAGGAGAACTTTGATTTTAAAAGATTTCCAAACAAAATTATATTTTTAAAACTTTCTATGTTATTTTGTAAAAAACCCATCAGTTTCTTTGAAATTAAAGCAGAAAAGGTATTGTGCTCTCTCTGATTACTGATTGGCAATGCAAGTTGATTCAGTGGCCTCAGAAGAAAAGACTGGAAGTGAGAATGTGATGGGGATTGAGTGAAAGCCCTTCTTTTATGTAGTCCCACCCACTTATTCCATCTCCCTTACCACTGCACTGACAGTTTTAGTACCTTGAGATGCCTTGAAGTTGTAACGTCCTCTGGTTGGCTGGCACTGGAGATAGATCTTTAGCTTTGACATACTCCACCAGGCCTATCAGTTGAGGCGGTGAAGTGTTGAACTACCTGCTGAACATCATATGTCAGCTGTAGATCATGTATCCTTCTCTTCCCTTGTGCATCAAACACTCTTGATGTATATGTACGGTTGTAATTTTGTGGTGTGTTGCAACGTAACAAGGTTTTCATTATCATCCACCCTGAATTTGAGTACTTCAGAGACCAGTTATGAATTTCATATATTATTTTGCTCTTGTTTTCATCATCTGCTCTGACAAAAGAAGGTTTTTATATGAATGTATCTATAAATCTTTCAACTATAGTCATAAAACTTTATGAAAGGTTAGCTTTTTCACATTTGCTTGATGGCAACTTAGAGAAAGCAGTTGAACAGTTTTATTTAGCTGACAAACTCCCATTAGAGATACAGTGAAACTTAAGGTGACAGATTCACTTAGGAAGAGAAAAGAAAAAAGACATGTTTATTTACTTCAGTCAATTTATTATGTTTCTATTCCTTTGCATTATTTCCCTGAGATAAACTTCCTAAGGAGGAGAAAGGAAATATAAAACAAAAAAAACCCTATATTTGTTTAACAACCACTAGATATCAGCACGCGAGTGGGAAAAATAGTTTAGTCTGTGTTGTTTTTTGCAGACTGATTTTTTCCACACTCACAAACCAAACACTGAGCAAAGAAATCAGTACAATGGCCCATGGGACATGCAGCCCCACTGCTCTATGTGGAATTCGGGAGTCGGGGATGTCCACTTCTGGGGAAAGGCACCAGCTAGCTTAGATGTTACATTAGTTCTATTTCCCTACAGGCCCCCTAATCAAGGAATCAGCAAAGTTCACAGAAACAGTGCATTCCTCAAGAAAACAGATAAATAAGTCGAGGTCCTGTCTAAAATGCAGTTTATTAGTTACTCTGGAACTTACTTAGTTAAAAAGTATGTGGCCAAATATGGCATAGAAAATGGATTTCATTTTGCCTTCCCAGTAAATAATTAGAAAGGTTTCCACAGAGACTGTTCACTCTAAATAATTTTACTTTTAAAATTGGCTGTTATAAAGGTGTTAATATAGTCTGATAAATATAAGACAAATTCAGTAATTTTCATTCACTTAGCAACTATGAAAGAGTAGAGAAGCAACCTGAAGTGAACAAAGGGTCAAGCAGCAGGAAATTTATGCTATGAACACCAATTCACACCTGTTAACTACTGTGACTAGGCAGCAGACAACACCAAGCATATCATTTAAATGGACTTTTCACAACTAGGTGTGCCATTAATTCACTGATTGGGGTCATTGAATCTGTTCCCTAGCAATTGTCCCAATTAAGCAGTCGTGCTATTTATCAGGGTGCTTATTAAGTTGATTTGTGAGTGTGTCTGTGTACCTTTACTTTAAACCTATATATACAATAAACAGCTGTTTCTAAAAAAAAAGTGTATTCCCACTAGTAAAAAATAAATAAAGAGTCACACGTGAGTGTGTTAATAATGTAGGGTAATAACCTCAGCAGAGAAAATGAGAAAAAAAGAAAGAAACAAAGAGCCATTAAGTATGAATAAATCATTGGGCACCAAGAGTATATAATGTAGAATTTATATAGATGCCTGACTACAAAAGTATCTACAGATTTTGTCTTTTTGGCATTATTTGCCAAAACTCTGACTGTGAAGCTTAATTATGGATTTGATTTTCAACAGTGTCAAATGCTGATTAAAATGGAGTTGAAAAGGGGCACAAATGAATGACTGCCTGCTGTGCATGGGGTTATGTTCAATCATTGAGGATGCTTATAAGGGATCAATGAACAGGAACTCATTATATCCTGGCCAAAACTAGCCATAAGCCTGGGAAAAATGCTTATCTGCAGTCCAGCTAGGTCTACAAGGGTTAAATTATATATTGTTTTTACTGTTGTTTCATTTCACAAAACTGCAAAAGTCCAGGCAACATTTTGTCAGAAAAAAACAATAAAGAATATGAAAAGCCCATCTTCACAGAACATTGGACATTGCAAAACAACCTACAGCTATTATCGGATATATCAAAACTGACAAGTAAAACTTTGGCTGTTGATTGAACAATATTTCACATGGACAGCACAAGCTCGTCCGCATTCACTTTTAAATGGAGCTGCTTATCCTAGAGAACTATGGGTAGGAAGTTTATGAGCTTAATTGAATTGGTGGTATTTGGATGATTGAAAAAAATTGGTGACATTGCAAAACTGGTCGTTAGATTTTCAAGAGCAAAGCACCTCTCGCTCAACACTGAGCTCCAGGAGTGGCAGTGGATTTCAAGAGATACTAATCCTGTTCACATGCCTTTTCAAGGCACTCAGTAATGGTTTATGGATCAATTGTTAATGTATTTGCAATTCATTTTCCTGTGCCTAAAAGAAAAAAAAATAGGACCATGACTGCTAAATCTTAATGGATTGACATGTACATTAGTTTGCATGTCTTAATACAACCTCATTTTTTCAAGGAAACATTTTGTCTTTTTTGACATCCACCTGCAATCTAGTCACCCCCCCCCAATCTCTGCCACATCCCCACACCTCTTACAAGTATTAAAGCTGTATTTTATTATATCTCTAATAAATATCTCTTATGACAAACTTCAAAAAAGAAGTTAAACTCCTCTGAAAACAATTTTATTCTTATGTGCTCTACAGAAAGGAAAACTGTTTGTGAATCTCTGTTACTGTGCAGATATGTGTTAGGTATTATCTTAAGGATGAGCTTTCTGCTTACATTTGTGGACTCTGCAGTAAAGAAAAAATCAGTGCATTCTGTTGTATACATGCAGTGTTGTTGACTATCCACCTGAAAACGCATCAAACGCCTTGTCCTAGGAGGCAGTTCTGAAGAGAGAATGAGTGGTGAGGGGAGGGATGTGTTATTGCACACTTCACAGAGCTCTGGAATGGCACCGAGGTACACTGAGACTACTGCACGAACATCTACCACAAGGTCTTGTTTTTCTGCAAGGTGGGTCTTGTATAGCAATTTTATGATTGCTATTGTTGGCTGGGAAAAAAGGAGAACCTTCTCAAGGCATTTATCCCTAACATTGTTCCGTCATTTTTCCATTTGGGAGCAATTGGCCATTCCACTGGAAGGATACTATAAAATCTCATTTTTAGCATGCAGATGCATAGAGACAAAAAAAATAAGAAAACAATTACTCTGAATTTCATCTATCACATTCCAGACTTCAGTAGCATTTGGCTATGAAGATGGGAAGTAGCTGGAGAGTCCCTGACGGCAAAGAATTGAGGAACACTCATGCCATGACAGCCGTGCAATAAATTCAGTATGCAATGATTAGAAAAGGAATTAACATTACAAAAACACTTTGCATTTGGATACCATGTAACCTTTTTTAGCTGATATAAGTTTAAATCAAGTACTATTTCTAGATTCCTAAAATCAGATTGAGGAAAGCAACAGGAATCAAAGTCCTATATTTTTAACTATGGAGA
>NC_140086.1:99899120-100086620 GCF_964237585.1 Gallinula chloropus
GCAGGGGAAGCTAACAGCGAACCTAGTGAGTAAGCAGTGAACAGCTTCATCCTAACAATCCAGCAGCTTTGATCTGCTGAGGTTTCCCCATGTAATAAAAGAAAAAAAACTGCTGCAAACTCAGGAACACTGCAGAGTTTTGACAACAGGTCAACCTTCCCTGTAGTTGGACTGACAACAAAATTGTGTGCAATCTACTTTAGTACCTGGGGCAGACGTCATTCAGAGTTGTCTCAGATGGACTTAAACAGAACTACTGCAGCAGTACATGTCAAATTGTTGATTCATATACATTTCAACTTTCACTCCTAGTGACAAATTTTGTCTACACCCACTGCTTTGGTTAGGCAACTGGTTGGTGTGGGCTGAAGCAGGGTGGCTTAACTTGCTGAGCTGGGAAGTAAACTCTTGCTCTCTAGGATGTGCAGTCAGAGTTAGAGCTTCCTTACAATCTGAAATTCAAATGGTTTTATTAAATGAAGGATGTAAGATGTTTCAAAATTGAATACTAAGAACGAGTTGCCAACTGTCAGTCAAACCTATCACTGAACTCAGCTGCATTGGCTTAAAATCGCATGCTAATATAAACACACTCTTCAGCTCCTGAAGGAAAATGACAATTTAGCAAATGTTATAATCCTTTAGGACAAGCCCAAATCTTCAAACTCAGACTGAAGACACAAAACTCTGACATCCCAGGATGAGCTCTGAAAAAGAGCTATGACTGCCAGGGTATGTCTTTTGTTCCAGTACAAATATGACAGCAACTCATACCCATATAATTCTTAAGCATTAAGTACCAGTACGAGAAACAGTATAGCCATTACAGCAATTCCTCTCTGCACATCCAATCAACTCTTGTCCTTATGGGGGACTTAGAATCACAGAATCCTTGAATATCCTGAGCTGGAAGTGACCCATGAGTATCATCGAGTCCAACTTCTGGCTCCACACAGGACCAGGCAGGGCAGAGCATGGGACTGAGCGCATTGTCCCAACGGTTCTTGAATTCAGTTAATCTCAGTGCTGTGACCTCTTTCCTGGGGAGCCTGTTCCAGTGCCCAACCACCCTCCTTGTAATGAACCTTTTCCTAATATCCAACCTAAACCTCCCCTGTCACAGCTCCCCTGACTGTTCCCTTGGGGTTCTGTCACTGGTCACCAAAGAGAGGAAATCAGTGCCTGCCGCCTATCAGAAAGCCACAGACTGTGATGAGGTCTCTCCTCAGACTCATCTTCTCCAAGCTGAACAAACCAAGGGTCTTCAGCCTCTTCTTGTAAGACTTCCCCTCCAGACTCTCCTCTGGATACTCTCCAATATTTTTGTGTCCCTCTTGTACTGTGGCACCCAAAACTGCACACAGTGCTCAAGGTGAGGCAAATTTACTTAAGACACCCTCTAGTCCTGAGCCAAGGTTGTTTATGAAAATGTTGAAAAGAACTGGGCCTACAAATGGAGCTCTGGGGAACCCCACTCCTGACTGGCCACCAGCCAGAGGTAACCCTATTCACTACCACCCTCTGGGCCCAACGTATCAGCCAATTGCCCACCCAACACATTATGGATTGTCTAGATGTATGCTGGACATTATGTCCAGCAAAGTACTGTGAGACACAGTATCAAAAGCCTTACTGAAATCTAAAAAATAATATCAACTGTTCCTCTGTCCCTTAATATAAATATAACCTTACTGTCTTCAGTGTTCATAGACAAGCATTTGACAAAGTTGTAGTAACAATTCCTTATTTGGTAGCAGTATTAAAATACAGCAAACAAAGCACCCCAAAAGCACACAGTTCCTGATATTAAACTTCAGTGTGAATCTGAAGTCACTTACATGTCTGAAGGGCTTTGACAGGAAAAAGGTGAGTAGAAATTACTATACATGCCTGTAAATGCTCAGTTTGGAATATTTGCACTGAAATATTACACTTCACAGAGAAGATCTTACTTTAATTATAAGTCATTTTACTCTACTGGTTTTCTTGACCTCTGATTTACACTGAGGCAGGTAAGAAGAGAATCAGGCCCAAAGAGAATACTAAGACAGATTTTTAGATGACAATAGCACAAAATCTTGTTAAAGCTACTTGTCAGAAAGAGGGATAAAGGCCAAACAGGAGAATGTAAGTCCCAGAAGTACACACAACTCAGTGTTTAAGGAAGATGTCAGTTTTTGATCATTTAGTGACTCATGTCCCTTATTTCCCATTTCAGATGTTTTTCTATAAAACTATAGTGAATCTCTGTGTTCCACCTGTGGTATTCATTCCTCCTCTTGTCAATAATTTAATACTGGTCTATGAAAATACATCCTCTTGCTTGCTTTCAGCTTCTTTTTTTAATCTCTTTTTATACAACTAAAATAAAAAACACTGGTACAGAAAGGAGGATATATCAGCAGTCTTACTGAACAAAGCCAAATAGAAATAACATTTTAGAAGTGTAACAACAATATTCCCTTTAATTAAGTAAAGCAGATATTGTTTGTTTGTATGCTTTTGCAGTCTCCAAAATTGTGAGATAAATATCTGAAAAATAAAGGTTATTTCTCCTGCATAAATATTTAAAGATATTTCATTTAGGTAGCATTTATTAGGTTGAACAATTTTAAACAATCATCAAATTGGCATTTACCTTTTACAGTAATACAAATAGAAAGAAATATTTTATAAAAATCTCTTAAACTTTATTGCTTTTCTCATATGTATCAATTATTAAGTACTATTGAGTCCTGAGTCTGACTGAAACGTCTGGAGGCCACACGAATTCCAATATCACACTACTGTAATGTATACATCTTTTCTTGTAGCATCCATCAGTCAGTGCATAAGGTCTGTTGATATTAGGTCTGTATTAACATGGAACAAAGCTATGACTGTCCCCATAAAGAACTACCTCAGCTTTGCTGCCGTGGGCACATACAGTTCTGGGAAGCCAAACTAAAATGAAGGGCTTGTGACCAATCCAGACTCAGTGATGTAGGATGTTTTGATGTCTTTTGGTTGAATTAGCTTCTTCCAAGGATACAATTTGATTCCAATAATCCTTCAGCTGAGGATCTAATTCCCTCTGTCGCTGGTCCTCCTGCTCAGTTTTGCTCTCCACTCATGGCTTTTTGCCCCTGAGCTGTGCTAATTCCTCTGTTTGCACAGCCATGCTACAATTCGGACCTACACAACAACGTTTTTAAAAAACATTTTTGGAAGGCTTTTAAAAAATCAGGCAATTTCCAAAGGCAGATTTAGAGTATGGCTGCGGAAACTGGCACCAATGAGAGCGTGCCTCTGTTTGAGGAGTGGAAGTGCAGCAGTGGATGGGAATCTGCAGTAAAGACCATCCATCCATCCTGCAAACCAGCCAGGCTACCTGAAATTTTGTGACACAGAATCACACCCAAAGAGGAATTACCCATATGCTAAACCTGCCCTTTGAAACGGCATGGGTTTATTATTTTTCAGATGAAGGTTTGAAACACCCTCAAGTAACTCAAGCAAGAAGGCCTTCATACAGAAGACTTCAAAATGTCACACCAGGTACTCTGTGGATATCTCAGAGATGAGCTAACATAGCTGTGCATTACCTTCACAGTTGCCCATTACTCCATGCTTTGCAACTCTACCTGATGGCTCACACCTCTGAAGACTTGCAGCCTTGTCAGAATTCACAAAAAACTTTTTTCAGTAATAACATAAAGGTTAGTTATAAATCTTAAAACATCAAAAGTGGCAAATATAAATACTATTTTTAATTTTAACCAGGATCAATTCTACCTTGTGATAGTATATCTCTTTTTGATAAAAATCATCTAAGTTCCCTGAATCAGAGTATGAACTTTACAGTCTTAGAATATCTGAATTTGGTTTTGTATTTTAATTCCTCCATGAAACAACAATAAAAGTTTCCATTAAGAATGATCTTTGCCTGTATTACTTCCTTTATAGTGAATGAAAGAGCAATACCTTAGAAAGTGTGGTATAAACAACTGCACAGACATCATGGACATCACAGACACGAATCAACAAAATAAGAAACAGCCTATTTCTAACTGAAAACTCTGAGTCTCATGTCAAAAGAAAAACATTTGCTTGCTAAAAACTAATGTATTTATTTTTACTTTGTAGGCATTCACATTTCCAGTGAATACACAGACTATAAGTCGGCATCTTTGGAATAGCCCATCCTGTACAATGATTAACAGAGATGTGGTTCCAGCCAATAATATAATGGCTTAATTATAAACTAATTTTTATGTATTACTTACATACGATACATTAATTCCTTAATAGAAATTAAAAGACCTGCTTTGTACACGTTAAGAAATATTTGCAAGCCTAAATGCTACTTGATTATTAATATTCTTCTGTATTTGTATTTTCCATGCATACATAACCCCAGGACTCTCCTGGGACACTACATTATATGACTTGTTTAAACATAGGTCATACGCCAGTAAAATATGTTTTAAATAAATAGTGCTAAAAGGAATTTAAAATAGTACCTCTTATCCCTAAGGGTAATAGAGAGCATCATGTGAATTAAAATCAGAAGGCACTCAGCTACATTATTCCTCTTCCTCAATCAAGCTGTCACTGGCTGGTCTCAGCTCCCATCCTGCCTCGCTGGGATTGTTCAGTGTTAGGGAGGTGCAGGAGCGCTGAGCTCTTTTTCCCTTTGGTAAGCACTGAGAGCTTGCTTTAGGTTATACAAAATTCCAGAGATGTCAGGGTATTGCAGGACTGAACCCTACACGTTTTGTAAAACGATTACGGTAAGAGCATACCAATAGTTATTGCTGGCTTAGCATTTTAAATATTTCAGTCTCTACAAACAAAATGAGGCTCATTTCTTCTGCCCCACACCCCCCGCTACACACACCCCCCCGAGACAAAATTTCCACTGATTTACATAAGAATTTTGCTGGAGTAAGGACCTCGAGACACTGTCTGAACATTTATGCTTTGTACTGACTTTTCCTCCATTAGAGAGTCTCCAAATTCCCATTGACTTTAATGAGAGCTCAGTAGGCAGATAAATCCGAGAAGGGTTATGCTTTTGGGAACTTCTGTACCACTCTTGTAAAATTATTATCAAAATTGCTTTTCCTGTATTGCAGTAATAATATTGTGATAGCACCAGAATTCCTACACAGAGACTCTCACTGCATGTACAATGCTTTTGTTCCATTTTTTCCAATTCCAAATTCTGACAAAGTTTGGGGTTCTTTTTTATTTTTATTTTGTTCCTTTTTTTCTTTTTAGATGAGGCTTCCAGACACAATAGTATTGAGAGATGCAAAATTGCCTTCAAAGTTATAGCCATTACTCCAAAGTGTCTATCTGTATAATTTACCTTTTACAAAAGATTTATGCTTTAGGAAGACATTTGTGCTGTCTCCTCAGTTGGTGTTAGAGACATGACATTTCCTATGCCTGTATGAGTATAGCCTGACTCCAGTGGTGGTCCCAGTGTTGCACAATGTGCAATACAAACATACTACCCAAAATCCATATAACTAAGTCATACCCCTTGCTATTTCACAAATTTTTGTATCATTTCAAAAATTTAACAGAAGTTGCTGTTATTTATGATTTACTTAATCATTCTACAAATGAGCTAAGAGTGGAGTTATTTCCCCGATAGTTTTATGCAATCATCTAAGGGACTGGTACCACCTCCTTTTATAGTTCAATTGTACAAGCTGTCTTCAGCATAACTGGTCATTGGAGCAGTAAAAGGGCATTTAATTGCTTCTGAAGTATCTTGAACATATTTCTAAGATGTAAGAAATCTTGGCAGCTTCTTCCCTGAAAGCATTTTTATTCATATCTGGAGACTTCGACAAAACAAAACATTTTATTCCTCCAAGCTCAGTGATACAGTTGTTTGGGGTTTTTTTTTACTGGTAATTTAGGTCACTTCCAGGTATAGCCACCTATGCTTTTCCTTGCAAGTGCCAAAATCTTTGGGAAGCTGTAGCAAATCTGCAACTTAGTGATTTCTCTACTTTCAGCTTACTTCAAGTAGCAGAGCCAGATCCTCTTATTTAACTGGAAAAAGTCTGTGTGCTTAATTTTGATTTTCATCTTCTTTGTAAACTTTTTATTTTAAAATTAAATATATGTTTAAATCCAGTTATGGGAAGAGTAGGCAATACACAGATGAGTGATGGCCAGTGTATTTGGAATTCCTGAAGTTACACAAGTGTGGGGAGTTTTCATTGCCCATTACAAGCAAGGGAGACAAGTGCAAGGAATCCATTTCCCCCACAGCTTGTATTTCTGCTGTTTAATTGTTGAATGTAGAGACTACTCACCTAACCTCTGTGCTCCTCCCCTGAGAAAACCTGCCATCAAATGATGACCCAGAAGAAATATGGGTGATTGCTCCACTACCATAGAAAAAAAAAAAAAAAGAAAAAGAAAAAGAAAAAAGAAAAGAAAGAAAGAAAAGCACTAGCCTGGTATCAAGGGACCTTGCTAGGATACTTAGGAGAATATTTTCTGTAGAAGCCAACTGACCATCCATCTCCCTTTTTAACTAGTGTCAAGGCTGGTTTACTTGATGATGATTTGATGCCCAGCAATTGCTCCCCCTTGCCCACTGAAAATGAGTGATGACAGGGGAACAGCCGTCAAATAGAACAAGCTGAGATATTGTAGCAGGGAGCTTAGCAAAGCTGAGTCCTGAAAAAAAAAGAACCAGTATAAAAGGATGAAGTTCTGGCAACAACTGTTTTATGGTCTGCTTTGCGAAGAATGGTTTTGTTGTGGGGTTTTTTCCAGGTTTGTAAGCTATGTTAATCTTGATAAACCGTTCATGTAGCATAAGAAAAAAAAAAAAAAAAGAAAAAAAAAAGCATGTTTTCTACTTGGAACAAACAGCTTAGTGAGGATTTATATAGAATTTCTTAGCTCTGATTCTGCTGGGTTCAGCTGAAGTCGGACATCCACACAAGGCAGAAAGAAATAAAGCCACTGCCTTTTCTCAAACATCAGTTGCTCGATAGGGATGTATGAAACTAAAGAGCCTAGAGAACTGATGGACTAGATAGTTAGCAATGTTTATATGTGTATTTTTATAATGGTACTCCAGCACCTTCAGCTTTGGATGTTAGGACACCTTTTCCCAAGTGCTCAGTAATATCAGGCAATTCCTGAGAGACATCACAGTGACTGGATGCTCTCACTTAAAGTATGAATTTGCAGAGATACAGAAGAACAACTGCAAAATAAGAAAAAATATTACTGTAGCATAGCAGTATAGTAGTGTGAATTTGTAAAGTGCTTCATCTTAAAAGAAACCTGTAAAATACACATCATTCATGTTCTCATAACGCTGGCAAAATTTCTACGCAAATAGGTACATTCAAAATCTGCATGTGTTTATAATGGATATGGATAAAAATATATATGCATATCTGTTTGGTAAACTATCAGCTCTAAAAACATTAGCCGCACCGAACACTGTTCACAGCAAGAGTACCAAGATGCTGCAGTGGCTTTGCAAAGACAATTTTTAAGGTGGAGCTATTAAGCACCAGGATTCGTGAGCTGACTCAATGCAGTTACTGCATATTATCTCAGTTCTCATGCCCATCGCTACAGTATCCCAGATGAGAAAGAGTTGGCAGGACATGCAGAGATTCAGAAATGCACCTTATGGGATCACTCGTGTGTGATCTAAAATGTGTAAGGCCCCACTTGTCAAAGTGTGCCAAAAATGAGGCTGCTCCACAGGGAAAGAAAAGCCAGGGTGGTGTGTGGCTACAGCATGGAAAGGAATAGCAGTGACTTCCTCAGTCACTGCAGGACTGGTGGCCCTCTGAGCTTCTCAAAGGACTGAGTGGGGTAGCAAAGCAAAACTGGGGCTGTCCATGACACCCAGTCAGCAAAGCACGATGGCAAAAAACACGAGCAGAAACAGGGGTGCCTATAACCCGGGTCTGAGGTCAATTCAGAAGCCATGGCCAAGGACTGGGCTACCAAGGACCAGAAGGGTGGGGCGAGGAGCTAAGCTTCACTGGAGGTCCTGGACCCATGGATGGAGGGCATGGATGGAGGTCCCAGCTGAGGATGGTCAGGGCCATTTAATGCCTGTTGGTTTCCTCACTGCCTTGCCACCACTTTTACTTACAGAAAGAGTGAGCAGTTTTACTTGTGCCATCAGCTGGTGGCTGCTTCTGTAACAGTGATCACTCTTGTTTAGGACTGTGGGCTACAGGTAAAACCCACAAAGATGTTTAGGTGCCTAATAATAACTTTGGGACCCCATACAAGATGAACTTAGGTGCTTCAGCATCTTTCTGAACCAGCCCAAACAAAATAAAGATAACGGAATCTCTGTTAACTCTGAAAATCATTCTGTGACCCACTGTGAGATGATCCTCACTTTCACCTTGCTTTTATTTTTTCTCATTAAATAGGGTGAATTTTACGTTTTACTTAACAAAAGTTATAATCTCTTTCTTGATCTTATAATTTTGGGGTGATCTGTGTATTTGATCAAATACTCTTTGTGGCACAAATTAGGAGGAATTTTGTGGTTGTATCCTTGCAAACTTGTCTCTCTGTTTTTCCACTGAATTACAAATGCTCATTTTCACTACTAACAGGATGTTGTTTTTTTTTCTTTTTAACATGCTCTGGCCCTCTCTCTTCCAAGTCCCACAGTTTCTTCCTGCTCTTGTCCTGCTCTAGAGAGCTTTCTCCTCTGAGTTTTGCCAAATCAGTCGTTTGTGTCACTGCTTTGAGTGGGAGAAATGTTCTGGGAGTACAACTCAGAAACCATAATAGAGTGTTTTATTTTCAGAAAGACTGTCGATAAAGGCTACAAAACAGAATGCCGTTTGAAACAGTCCCATTGTATGGTGGCATTCTGAGGTTTTGGGGGCTTGTGTTTTTTTAATGTTTTCAGAAAAAAAATAAAATAGTTTGGGGGAAAAGAGAAGATGAAAGTGATAATTAAATCACATCACTTTAATTAATGAATGAATTGTGAAGGCTTTGTTGTAGACAACCTAAACTCAGCTATTAAGTAACTCAGTCTTCAGCAAGCACACCCTAACAAGTGTTATAAGCAAGATGTATTTATGATATAAGCACTTAGTAGAATCATGAACGAAATATTATTTTTTTACTGAGGGACTCTATGAAAAATGGTGTTTTATTGAGGCAAAGTTACAAAATTTCTTCTTAGATCTTTTTTAAGAGACAAAGAATGCTGCAGTGAAAATGCCAATGTTAAACATCTAAGAATTAAAATAATCTCATTTTTTATTCCTGTCTCTTTCTGGTCTTTTGCCTCCTGTGTCACAACATGCTGATGCAGGGGACACGTCTGGTGGAGAAAAGAGATATTTGCAGTTCCCCTGAACCACAATCACAGGCTGCTAGAACTCATCAGACTCTGGATTTCAATATAGTCTAGAAGTGCTTTAGGGTTGCTCCTGTTATACGAGGCTCTGCATCAGTAGTCAGACTGAATAAATAAAAAAAAACAAAAAAACCCAACAAACAAAAAACACCAGGAAATGGATGTGGCAAAGACTTAACTCTGAGTACCACTACATCGCCAGCATTGAATGGTATTTGCTTTACTGCCTCTGGCACAAGGCATATACGTAAGTTTATTTACATGTGTGCTTGCGTTAGTCCAGGCCAAAAGAGGAGTAGCAGCAGATAAATGCATTTGTGGCAGTTTGATTTAGCTACCTGTATATAGCTTTCTACAGTAAATGTATCACAGACAGATATGGCCAGCTTCCAAGTTGATGGTGTTGATTTTTTTGAGAAAAAAATATGATTTTTCGGTCTCTGAACATCATCCAGCCAAGATTAGGTGAGTCTTTTACTGCATGTGCAACTGTAAATAGATATAACATTTCCTTCACAGTGTGTTTCCTGTAAATTATGGCCCTTTTATATAGATCTAAGCCTCCGCCTTCACAGATTCATAACAGAAGCCACATTCTGCTGTTCCGGTGCCACTGTTCAGCATTTGGGTGCTGAAAGGTTGAGAGCTCTAAAGATGGATTTTGGCACAGTTAACACTCAGCTAAAATTTCGCACTAGCTGATTTAAGCCTAACAGTGGTGGAACCTCAGCCAATAACAAGTCCGTGCCAATGAGGTCAGTGCAAGACACCACAGAGGATTAGTGAGCCTTTTGGTGTTGGATATGGCTCTGGCTTTCTGTAAAGACTTATTAAAACGTAGGCAACTGAACTAGTTCCATATATGTAGCTCTCATCTATCATAGAATTAATTTAATTTCTCCTCTGTAATGTTAATGAGATATGAAAAGCCTTTTCTTCCTTCCTAAGATATCAGCATTAATGACACAGAATCAGCTCAAGTGAATGGAAAAGAACGAGTTCACCTACACTGTAATTTGTAATTGGCTCACTCATGGGACTTCAGTCTTTTGCATGAAAACTAGAGCTGTGTGAGCTCTCCAATGTGTTCCATTCATGCCTGCATTGTCACAGAAAAGATTTGAAGGAATCAGTTTGCATTTAATTAAGGCTTCTTATTGCAAAAAATCTCAAACAATACATTCATCAGAAGTTTTTAAGAATCAGGTTAAAGGGAGGCCTATGTTTGATACTGCAATCTTCTGGCATTGAGAAGCTGTTGTTAAAGAGATCACTATGTACAAAATAGGTATTTCTTCATAACCTAAATGCAACTAAATGCATAAACTCTGCTGCAACTCCCATGGAACCCTCTCCTGAGTAATGTGTGGTGGCTACAGGGGAGTCCACTGGGTAGTGGTTTATTTTAAGCCTCCATCAATGGGTGCTTAACTGCTGTTAATGTAGAACAGTGGCTTGGGGAACTATATTTTAGAGTCACACACATACAAAATGATGCCATTGTGATTGGTTTTATTGCAGTGAATGCCAGTGAGGTTTTGTTGAAGGGAGGCAGCAAGGGGAGCGATAGTCACTCTTCTTTTCTCTCTCTCTCTCTCTTTTTTTTTGTCTCAGCATGTAGTGGTGCTGGTTTCAGAAACCCAGTTCTGCCTGGGTTCACTAGGACGCCTGTACTTAAAAAGGCTGTTCCACTATGACCCTTAGCACCGAGCAGTGTTGCACATACACGTGTGCAGCGAATATTTCCCGCTGATAGAAAGCATGTGTAATTCTGACACATTTAGGTATTCTGACTGTACAGACCACTGAAGGAAATGGAATATCTTGGATTTGGAGGCAGAAAGTGTGACAACTATACTGGAAAGCTGAAAGGCCTTCCAGGGATAGAAAGTATTCCACATACAAATTTTAGGACTGTTCTAATTCAAACAAATGCAAAGATCACAGTCCTTATTTTGAATAGCAAAACCATGAATCAAAAAGAAATTAGCATCTCTGGTGAAAGTACAGCCCCCTTTTTCCTGTCACCTTCAAGTGGCTCCTTCTCTCATCAGTGTTTCCAAAAAGCAAATATTTTGCCTATGGACTAAAGCAACAGATTACATGCATTCTTGAAAGACCTTTCTCCTTATTCCCTGTTTCTGTATTACTCAGTTTAAACACTTCCCTGGTTGGGAATCAAGAAAAGAGGCAGCACAAATTACCAAGACAGCTGAAAACTAAGCCATAGCAAAACTACGACTTGGTACTTAAGCTGCTTTTTGCCATGAGAAAGAAATGATGTGGCCAGTGGCTGTTCTGGACACTGGAATGCTGTTCCTGGCATTGACAAGGTTACTGTTAGGTAAACTTTGGTAAGCCTTTGAGCCTTCTCGGACCTTAGTAAAACAGGGATAGGAACCTGTTGTTGAAAAGCACCCGTAGCACTACCCTGCCTTTCTGATTCAGTGGCTCCTACACTTTAAACAACACCCTTCCTCATTCCTCACAAGATGTTGCTGATCTTTTGGCAAATCTTCTCTTTCCACTTGAAAATGTCAGATGTGAGTAAGATAAAAGGACTAAGGTATAACAAAACCAGAGGAACTATCTTTATTTGTTATGTTGTGTGTATTGACATAGGAACTATTGTTTCTATTTAATAATACCTAACGTGGTCTCTGGAACTGCGTAATGTGATAATAGAAAAAGCTATCCTATTGTCATGATGTCCTTCAAAACCAAATTAGGAATCACTTATCCAAAGTCCATTTCCCCAAACTGTGTGATTATAGTTTAATTTCAGTGAAAAATCTGAAATGGTCTACATCCATTGTGTTCCTTAGTATATTAGTATAGAATCCATTTATGTGTTTGCAGGGACTGTATTTTTAATGTATAAAGTGATAGATACTGAGGTTTGATCCCTGCCTGCCAGTTGAAAGAACTGATAAACAATGCATTTACCTAAGTAGTGTGCTATTCATTACTAATGTTTTTTTACTGTCTAGCAAGAGACAGTTTCACATAGCTTATGTCCCAGGGACATCAATATTTCTAAAATTAGCAGGGGCCAGTCGCTAATCCTTTGGGAAAAGTGTTAAAGTTTGACATCTTAATTAAGAATTGAGTTCTAGAATTGCTAGAAATGACCAGGGCAAAATTATGGATCTGAATGGAATTTTAGGGAGTAACTGAGAACATTCTGGTCCCTGAGTTGTGACCCAGCCTATGCTAAGCTTTCCACCTGTGTAGGATTCCTGACAGCTTTTTTAGCTGGAGGAAACAGAATCTGTTAGAATTGAATTAAGACATAACATAATACTAAGATATATTAAGATATAATGTAGCTTTCTTTAATCCATCTTTGAACGTTAACAGGTTGTGTGTATGTAGGGGGATTCTGTTCTTTAAATTATGGGGGAAATATTTTTTTACTTCTTACTTCTACCTGTGGCTAGCGTTAAAAACAGCACTGATGCAAGCAGCCATGAGGCATTCTACACCCAGGAGAACTGTGGCCTGCAGGCTAGTGGTACCATCTTCAACGCACTCAGCAGCTCAGCCAAAGGCTCAAGAAGTAGCTTTCCTAGTAAGCTGCATGGAGGAAATGAAAGCTGGTAATACAGGGTGTCTTCTTGGAAGGGATGTCTTCTAGTGGATTAACCACTAACTAGAAGGATTAGATGGGAAAAAGTGGCAGGCAAAACACTTGGGAAACTGCCTGAACTGTGAGGGTAACTAAAAGTTTCAAGCATCCACACAGATATGCCATAGGACTAAGGTGCACGAGAGATACAGAACCCTGAGTACGGCCAGCGTCAAGAGTTTTCAGGAAAAGGTATGGCACACCTTAGCAGAATTATCTGCTCATAGGCTCTAGGTGTATTTCTAAATCTTCTCTGTTGTTTGTGACCTGAAGCACGAGGGTTTATATCCCCTTTAAAAATGGTTTATCCTATCTGATGCAACTGTGGAAGCTTTTTATGATTGAGATAAATCTACAGTCTTCTTTTGAGCCTTTTCAACTCATTGTCATTTTGTAGCAATGAGTTCCACAGGCTAATTTTGTACCATGTTAAAATACATCCTTTACTACATACACAAAGTACATTTGAAACTCAACAGATTGGTCTTCTGTTACTAAAAATGGTAGGCAGGAAACCCCATTCTCTCTAAAATCCAAACATTTTTAAATTGTACTTGTGTCTATACCCAGAAGTGTTTGCCTATAAAGCTAGCCTGTAGGAATTATTTTATGGAAACTTGAAGGGGTGACACAGGTAGTTTCAACCAAAGGAATTTTCCCTAATAGAATTTTGTGACAATTTATTTGTTTTGCTGGAAAAACTTCATCATGTTTTCATACTTTTTTCTGATACAGCAATGCTGGCAAAATTTTAAACTATAATGCAAACTAGCATCCCATCTACTTTTTTTAATTTAATGCAGTGATTTGGTAAAAATAATAAAAACATTATTTAACAGTAGTAATGCTTAAGTCTTCTTGTCTTCAGTCTTCTGCTGTAAAAGAGTGTGCCTAACTACTGTGTAATTTAGGAGTGACTTTTTCCTTCTATTTGCATGAGAAATGTATTATTAGGATAGAGGAGTAAAAAAATTCACAATTTTCTGTCTCATTATTTTTTACTTTGTCTTTCCATTGTTGTGCAATTACACTACCAAAAAAGAAGATGCACATTTTTATAAAAATGAAATTATCTTTTAATTTTTAAACAAAGCATTGCACATAGGCCCCAACACTGTGGCTCCTGGGTCACTAACTGTGAACTGACTCTTGGGTTCTCAGCTATTCTGAATGGAGAGAGACCCTTAATGGGTGTAAGACAGCATACAGGTTTCATATGGCTTTGCATCTCATCACAGCTCCTGGTGGAGGAACAGTTTAGGACAGGAGGAGGCATCAGGAGACAGTAATGTTACTAGAACCCAAATCTGTTACTATTTTAGGACATATGGTAACTTTATAGTTGTCTTTTTGGTGCCTCTCTACATGACCCAGAGACTGACTCAGAATGTTGGATGCACAGAAGTTTAACGACACTTTTGTCTTACCATGAATTGCACCTTGCACCACATCTCCACCAAATAGTTTAAATATTCTGAACTGAAGTCTTGAGCCAAAACTCACAGGAGTTGTTGCCACTGATTGTGTAGCAGTTCAGAAGTGTGGCTGGTGATGAGTGGAATTAAATACATGACACAGTCATCATTAGCCCAGTACATAACAAGGAAAAGGCAAAACTGAAGAAGTTATAAATGCATGAAGTGTGACCATGGCTAATAAAATTATGAGCATTTGCTTGGTATTTGTTTGGTCAGAGTTTTGAACAGAGTTGTTCAGCCAGAGGAATTGTTAGTTGTGAGGAAAGGAATTTTGGACTCTTGGTGAGGTAACAACTGCCCATGTTAAGACAAGCAAAGGCCTAGTAAGGCCAAAGGATGTTCTCTAGTGACACCTGTAATTCCCCACCTGTGGTCCACCAGCAGTCCTAGCCTTTGCTATTTATGGGCATCCATTCAGGAAAACCAACCTGCAGCTGTCAGGAATTCATCTGCCTTGGCTCTTGTGCACCTTTCTGACAGCCTCAGCTAGCTGGCATAAGCTACTTACCAGGAGTATTTAAAAAGATAATGAGAATTTGCCCCTCATATCTCTTTAAGATGAAAATATATTGGACTCCTTGCATGTCCAGCAACCTCCAAAAGTGTTTATGAACTGTGGCCTAAATACTGCATCACTGAAATAACAACAGGCTTTGATTTTTGTTTCAGTGTGAGTTGATTTGGTCGTGAAACATTCACTCAACCAGCAAAATGCAGCTGACAATGTGGCAGAGCTTGTCAGTTTTGAAACACTGTACAGCAACACCCATACAAGACCTTATGACGGGAGATGAAAAAGGATAGAGCCAATTGGGTCTGTCAGGAAACACGGGTGAAGAATACAGTTGCTGAAATTAGAATGTAGCAAGGGTTAACACTTCTCTAAGTGTAAAAAAGACAAAAACCTTCTCCATCCTAGACTGGTCACAAACAAATTTTACATCTCATACAAAACGTCTCATGACCACAGCCTGAAAGCATTTCATTTAAAAGCCCAAAAGTTGAGTTGCTGATACCCATGACAATATGTCAGTGTCTCATCAGGTACTGCATAATAGCACAAAAGTGGTTCTTTTTAATTTTTTTCTGAGAGGTTATCTTCACCCTCTTAAACCAGTATTTAATAAAAAAACCCAAACCAACCCAACAAAAATGGTGTTTCCTCTCATCAACCATCTTTGCAAGTAGGGCCACATAAGCCAGGGCAGAGGTATACATTGATATTTTGTGGCAGTATGTTTGTACACAGGCAGAAACACATAGAGCAAAATGGGAAAAAAATGGTTTAGGTCTATATCCCAAAGAATTTTTGCCCACAGAACACAATAGAAATGATCAACAGACATAAAACTTTAGCCTGCGTAAATTAAATGGTTCTGCTGCATTAACTTCATAAAACCATAATCCTCTCCTCCATAAACTATTACATGCACTGCAACATATCTGATTTATGGGGTGTAGAATCGATGGGAAAAAATTAATGCTTGAAAAACATATTAGAGACATTATTGAACAGATTTTAATTGAGATTTGATTTCAATGCCCCTTATCCACATGATTAATGGGTCCTACCCCTCGACTCCAGCAGGCAGAAAAGAGAGTCTTTAATATGACAATTAAGTATCTGTCTTTAGGTTTTATGTAGCTCTCTCCTCAGATCACTTCATCAGTACAGTGTGGCTTTTGTGCAGATTAAATTGAGACTCAATTTTCTCTATTTTCCAGCACTTACTTATGTTTTATGACAAGCACTAAATCAATTTTATGCTATTATTGATTTTTTCTTAAATGGACACAAACCATTTCGCCTTTTGCCCTTCTTTTCTACTTTCCTTCTATTTCCTTTTTTCGCTGTATGCTTGATATACAGCCAGCTGAAGAAATTTCAAATGTTTCCTGAGATTTCTACAGGTCATGCCAATTCATTCACTTTTTACAACATCAGAATTGACAAACTTAACCTGGAATTCTATCAAAACTTATATATTCTTTTAATGTGACAAGGTTTACAGGTTTGGCTTCTCCCCCCACCTTATTCTGAAAAAAAAAAAAAAAAAAAAAGTCTTCAAGGTTACTTCTTCCTCTTTTTCAGTTAAAAAAACCAAAAAACCCCAACCAAAAGACCCACCAAACCTACAACAGCCAATCTTTCTAATAACTTCAGAAATATCTGAACTGCAGCTTCAGCTATAATTTTTGAAAGAGTCTTGAAATCTAATTAATACATTGGTGTAGGGAGAACCTATTTCATGGCTTGCAGGGGAAAAGGGCATTATCTGCAAGGTGCAATAACTCCTCTGAGATGTGGCAACAGCTAGTGGTACACCATGCAATTAAGAAGCTCTTGGTTCTTTAGGGCTCTATCCTGTCTGACCTATGGCAAAAATTAACAACTACCTTGGGCAATAAAAGTAGCACAGTTTGTAATCAGATAGCTTACTTTTTTGGCAGAGAATTATACGTTAAGAAGGATCAAAGAGGAAAAGAAGAAATGTAATTCAGCTAACAAAATGGGATGGCCTTTTGATTTTCTGGCTGTTTAGGGTCACGAAGGAGGTTATGAAGGATTGTCCTCTTTCTTTCTTTGTTGGAAGTCCAGCATGCCTGAGCTCAGGTGATAAAATTGATCTTTAAAATAAGTACAGTAGCTTCATTTTGCTGAAAAATCAATAAAGCTCTTCACTGTGTTGGGTATTTACCTAATAATATTTTACTTGTAAACCCTCAAAGTATGTTTAAAATGTGTTTTAAGATATTTTTTTTTAAAAAAAAAGCTTTCTAAATCACACAGTTCTACCTACTGAATCAAAAAAATGTTAACCTGAATGATCTTTGTGATGTCACCTTTGCTCAGCTGATGCTTCCTTCAATTTAAGGGGAAATTGCAGTTGCCATGAATGACAGATTTCTTGGCAGAATGGTAATTTTTTAGTTATTTCTTGGTGTGATTCTGTTGTTAGTGTGTGCCTACGTGTGATCATAGTAAATATATCTACGCACAATATGTATAAGGTAAATAGGGACCTTACATTCTTTCCTTACAGAGTTCCAACAGCTTTGCTAGGAAAAACAACAACAAGGTGCAACCAAATTAAGAAAAAAAAAAACCCAACAACCTTATTAAGAAAAAAATCTTTAATTTCACTGTAATTTAGACAATGCTGTTCTCTATATGAAATGTACATCAGATGGTGGTCTAGAAATTGGAGAAAAGTTTGGAGCTATGCCATTGTGCTATAGCTCCCTTAATTTATGGAATATCATTCCCTTCATGCAAAAAACATGCTAGTAATAATATCAACTTTCATGATTAAGAGGAGACCAGAGGGGGTTTGCTTTATTTCTTAGCCTTGTCTTTGCTTTGAGATATTAAGAGTAATGTCACAAATCAGCTTGCATGCTGCATTTCTACTACAGGTAAAAAGAAAGCTTTCCTTGCCAGTTGCATGTGATGTGAATTCTGTACGTCTGTAGCAAAGAGCAGAGGTGCCCTGAACTATTTGCCTCTACTTGGAATTCAGATGCAGACTGCTCACAGGTCAGTGATTCCTTAGCTGCAGACTAATCCAAAATGAAGGTGCACCATTTAGTTCCTTTAGAAGAACAGCTGGTTTGCATGTTATACTAAAGGCTCCTTATTAACTTGCTCCATTTGTTTCTGTTTTGATTTTGCCATTTTCTTTGTTATTACTATCATTGCTGTTAATATTGTCATTGTTATTACTACTGTTGCTATAATAATACTAATCACCACATTGCGTTACATGAACATCATGTAAATACTGCAAATCAAGAAAATTGCTGTAGTCTGTAGTAGAGTTTGTATCAAAAGCTGGTGTGAGTTAGGTTTCCTAAACCTTTGCTTATTTTGTTAGCATATTTTTCTCCTGTGTTTTACTCTTTTTTCCATTGGTCTTACTTATACCTTTTTTTTGTAATTGGCTTTTTACAACATAAATTATACTGTTAAAACCTTTTAATCAATGGAAGCTGTTGTTCAGAATAGATCAGAATAGATATAATTTAACTATACTGTTTAAATGTTTGTGGTTGCTCACTCTGCCTTTTCTAATTTATGTAATTTTTAGCAACCTTATTTATTTTCTGGCCTGTGATATTTTACATGCCTATGATATTTGGTCACAATGTACCCAAAACAAAAGTGGTACTACAGGTGTGGGTTGCAGTTACCTTCTCCCTGAGGTGTTTTTGTCCTAGTGACTGTACAGCTGACTTAAGAGTGGAGACAGGATACTTGGTACTATGTGGAACAGCAACTCTAAAAAAAAAAAAAAAAAATAAAAAATCAGGTAACCCTCATTCCTATAACATACGTGTTTGGGACTAGCTGAGAACTACTTAACTTGCAGGCTTAGAAGGAGCACATACGCCATGGAATTCCAGTTAAACACTTCCAGAGTAATAAATCCACTGTAAAATCGCTGTATACAGTGAAGGGCAAATTGTCACAATAGGCTGATCTCTTGAAAAAATGAACCTGTTTACAAAAATAAATGCGCTGTATATGAAACGTGAGCACAGGTAAACAAATCTCCTCAGCATATACTCGTTTCAGAATTATTTTTTTTTTCTTATGTGAAGGAGAATGGCATCACATGCCTCAAATTGAACAGGGGCTTTGATGTAGCGGTGGATATGATTTGGTTTGTTTGAAGGCTTCCGAGCTCCTAGCGCAGCCTTGGAAAGACAGCTAGGCAATGTGCTGAAGCCACGGAGCTCACGGTAGTCCCCAGCACCGCATTGTCTATCGGCCGCACTGCCTTAAAAAAACACAGACCTTTGTGCGCCCAGGCTGCGGAGAGCGTCAGCTTTCTGAAACGAACTGCGTATAATCTAGAATCGCACCAATTCAGATCAATAAAGAGCATTAGCTTGGCGTACCAGCTCCTCCCTGCCAGCCCCCCTGTCCCCACACGGCGGGGTGCACTGCCTCCCCATCCAGGCCAGCAGTGTAAAACACACGGGGTGTGCTCTGAGGAGACCGCAGTGCTCCTGCGGTGCCTGCCAGCCTGGCTACCTGTTGGAAGGGAGGGCCGTGCCAGGGAGCCGCACAACCATTTAGGATTTCACTTTAATACAGGCATATACACGTTTGGGGTGCTATGTACTAAGCGTTCCCCTGACTGCCCACGGGCAAACGCGGGCCCTGGCTGGGGGAATCGGTGTAGGCCGCGCTGGCCGGGGTTGTTGCCTGGCAACAGGCGACCCCGTAAGGCGGGGCGGGGAGTGCCGGTCCCCTCACGGAACCGACAAGGCCAGGATCGCCCGCGGCCCTCGGTCGCCGTCCTCTAGAAACTAGCTATTATTCCTCCTCCTCCTCCGGTTAAATCTGCTTGGCTTTGCGAAGTCCCCGCAGAGCAGAGGGTGTCAAAAAGGGGGGGGGGGGGGGGGGGAAGAAGGTGGGGGAGGAAGTGACAAAGGATTTAAGGAGGTCGGGAAAGCCCCCCCAGGTAAAAACGGCGCTGTGCCCTGCGGCCCTTGAGACAGCCGCCCGGCCAGACCGACCCCTTGCCCCTGCACCCTTCCCCTCCCTCCGTTCACCTCCCTGTCCCTCTGCAGTGGCTACAGTAAAACACCTTAACTCAGCTCTGGGAGGGAGGAGGGAGGGGAAGGGACCACCTTCAGAGTGCAGCTGGAACTGGAAGCTGTCTGCCTCAGCCGTTAGAAATATGTGGAGAAATTACCTATCATTCCCTGTAGAGACATCCAGCAACCATCCCAACCCAGCTTTTCAGTTCGGTGATAATATGCTCCTATCAGTTTTAATAGCCCCATGCTGGATTCAGGAGGTATTATGGATTGTACAGCAAGCATATTGTCATTAAATTAAATTTTCAGAACATTCCCCAGCTCATCACAAATACCACAGAGAGTAATCATAATCGGTTCTCAACACATGTGTAATTGCCTTCAGCTGGCGTTTTTTACAGTTGACATTGTTCAGCAGTGATAAGGTGATTGGTGATTTGAATACACAGCTTGTTTCATAGCTGCCGTAATTGAAATATGGTATGTGTGAATGGAAGATTACATTAAGACCTAGGATAATCACCTGACATGAGAGTAATTGAGTCTACAATCTGCCACTGAGTCTCTCAGGGAGGGCTGAAATGAAAAGAAGCCATTAGTAGATTATGCCACTGCTGGCTCGGCTCGGCGCTGCTCGGCTCGGCGCAGCGCTGGAGCGCCGGGCTGGCATTCCTCAGCGGCGGGCTGGGCAACGCCGGCCGGGCCGCCCCCAGCCCCGGGGAGGAAGGGAGGGAGAGGGAGGGAGGCCGGCCGGGCGGGCAGCCGGTACCGCCGGGAGGAAAAGTTGAGGTTTTTCCTCGGCTAGAGGTGGCGGGCGGGCCAGGCTCCTGGAAGAGATACTTCCCACTGCCTCGGGAAATGGTGCTTCCTTATCGGCCCGTTGGTGGAAGCAGGAGGTCCGATCGCTCCATCCGATCCCTTCATGAAAGGGTGCGGGGAGGGGGGACGGGAGGAGAGAGAAAAAGAGCAGCATATCCTGGTGGGTTTTGGTGTGTATGATCAAACTTTAGCTACTGTTTTAACGGCTTATGGAGGAAGCATGTAGAATCTTTCTTTTTTTTTTTTTTTTTTAAAAAGGGACGTAAGGGCAATTCAGTAGGTTTCTGAGGTCCAAAAGTATTCATAGGTAACTGTCATTTGGAATTTTAAAGCTTGTTCACAGAATTTGGTGGGAAACTATAAATCTGATGTCACGTTCAGTTTATTCACCTAAAGACACAATTAAAAGAGTGCCTGTATTTATTAGTGTTTTTCACGGTGTGGGCTGCATAAGATTCTTTAAAAATCAAGTTTGGAAGTAAACTGAGGTTAATTATACAAAGGGTAACCAAGAGGAACAGTTTTACCTAACCTTTAAAAATAAACATAATCAGGTGCCTGCAAATCTGAAACAAATATTTACTCCAGGTGTCCAGACTTAATGGACAAAAGCATAATTGCTTTTTAAGGAGAATATTTTATTTGTTAGTCAACAAGGATTATATTAGGATGAAAAAGTCTGTGCTTTTCTTCCTTCAGAAGGTGATATGTCTTGTCGTGGGGTTTTTTGTTGTTGCTGTTGTTAGTTGTTGGTTTGGGATTTTTTTAAATCTACTGTATATACAGATCACAAACCCTGAACAAAGAAGAATTACAAACCCAGCTGAGATAAACATGTCAGAATTACTGTTAAGAGGCTGATGCCCAGAGTGTTTAATGGCTTGAAAAGATGATCAAGCATTTATGCAGCTACCCCTTCAAAAATTATCATTGAGCCAATGATAATCCAGTTATAATAATGAGTACTGAGTCAATTAAGCTTAGCATGCAGAGAAACTACTTTTTAATATTAAATAATTCAGTCTCTTACATCTTTAACAAAAAACAAGCGGGATTATGAAACCAGTAATTTTATGGAAAAGCTGTAACATTCGGGTTAGAAGCTGTATCCAGGACAGCACAGCTAATTTGTAGGGTGTAAACCCATCAGGATCTGAGTTTCTCTTTTGAGATGCTGCAAATCCCCATTCTCTCATAACTTTACGGTGTGTGGTAATTTCCAGAATACAAAATCCAGCTGCACTATTTTGAAAATGACTATAGGAGAAACAGCTCAATGGACTCTTTTCTGTATGCACCTGATAGCTACTTAACAATTGCCTGGCCAATTTGGGGTTTTGATTGTCAGTTATGGTTTCTTGATTGGGGTCTTTTGGGGTCTTTTTTCTTCTTATAGCCTTTTGAAAATAATATTTTTTTGTATCTAGCAGAAGTATCTTGCACATTTTTCTCAACTATTCCTGAAGTCACAGCCTCTCTAGCATTTTTAGAACAAATCTAAAAATACAATGGTAGAAGAGTAGCGGTTGTGCTTGTTTATTCTTGGATTCCACATGGTATAATGTTAGCCAGAAGGAAGTTTTTAGACAATACAGTCTATATAATCCAGTGCAGCATCACTAAAACCATAAGATTGTGGGACTGGATATAGCTGCAGTGGTGTTGTGCAAATGGAGAAATTGTTAAATAGTGTAGTATCTTCCTCATCACATTGTACACAGCATGCACTCAAGGTTGCTAAAAGGTGAGTATCAGTTGTTATATGTAAAACAACCAGCTTTATGCTTGGATCACGGGCTCTGTCTGTAGGCTTGACAATTGAAAAGTCACCAACTGCTTATAGGGACAACATAACTAATCATAAGGCTATCCCTACACACTTATACACCTGTCTATGTTGCATCTATTTTAAGCGCGATGGATTCAAGACAGAAGAAAAGGTGCACGTTTCCTTGAGCGACACTAAACTTCCCTTGGCTGAAAGTTTCTCTGTCATATATTGTAAAATGAAGACAAGTCCCTGCAACTTTGCAAGTAGGGCAGACAGTCACAACTTTGGTTTGTTTGACTATAAATTGCTGAAACAATGCAACTTAAAAACAATACAGTAGTACTGTATGACACTGTCAATATCATTTATAGCACAATTTTACACAAAGGCAGAAGTATCATAAAAAAAGAAGTAAGTCCTATCAGGTGCCCTAAAATGCCTTATGTCATAAATAAGTCAGATTTCTTAGAGGAAAGCAATAAAGTTCCAGCAGATTCGATTTTTCTCACTAAATAATCACCCTGACCTTTTTCACTAACTTCACAATAACAGTTCTTGAAGAAGCAAGCAAACACAGTGAGGGATTTGTATGGCACACTCATGTCTAAAGCACAATGAGAATGTAGAGAGCATTGACGGTACTAATACCCAAAAGACAACATGGAATATAGAACAGTACATTAAAAAGAAAAAAAAAAAAGATAGTAATCAAAATCAACAGGCTGAATATTTATAAAGATATTGGCAAAATACTTGCTAAATAAATATACCAGAAAGATATGTAACACCACCCCACCCCAAACTGCTGCTTTAACCTGGGAAATAGTTTTAGTCATAGTTGTCATGTAGAAATTTAGAAATTAATTGGTAGAATAACACTGGGCATGAATTGGCAATGGAAGAGATAGAAAGCTACTCAGAATTCCTAAGTCCTAGGATTTTATTTCTTTTTTACATTAAAAGTAATAACTTCTATTGGAAATATTTTTCTTCTTTACCACTAGACAAATAACCTCATGTTTGTTGTGTTCCATCTTCTGTGGATAATTCATACATTACATGAGAGAAACATTACTGAAGGTTTTTACACTGTATTTCATATCAGAGTATGAAGAAACAATAGATTTTGAAGCCAGTGACAACTAAAGCCTTGTTCTGTCCCTTTTAAAATCTATAAAGAAAAATAATTGTTTCATAAAGGAGAAAAAATATCACAGACAAAAAGTTTTATCACCAAACTCAGGTAGAAAAATATTAAGAGGATAACTGATGAAAATAAATAGACTGCAAGTGTTGATGCCAGAAGGAACCCAAATTGCTCTTTACTCCCTGAAACAAAATCAAAACATTCAGATTCAAGGAGCAGATAACATAAGGCTCCAACCATACTACTTTCTGGAAAACAAATTTTTTGTTGCTGCTCTCCAGCTGCACAAATCTGTGAACATGCCTACTGCTGTGCAAGTAAAGACTACTTCAATAGTACAGGGGTGTGGTATTTTTATATAGAGGCACTTTAAAATTAGAGCAAATAATTCTAATTCTTGCATCTTCCAACTCTCAAATGTCACTCAGTAAGCACGGATTCCTAAGAACATAACTCTCTGCCATTAAATTAGTATACAGAAAACTACAGTCTATTGAAGGATGTCTAGTAATGCATCAGCTGGCCAAGGATCATCAGGCTTCAAAATATTGCACAGATAAGCCGTGCATAGTTTATTTGTGCAAATATTCCAAGTACTCATGTGTGATAAAACCAATAATGCAGTGTCCTCTGTCTTCGTGTAGCTAATACTTAAATTTGTCGTTTTGATTTGAATCTTTGTATATTAGCACATGCTATGTGCTCTGGAATTCCACTGGTAGATGTTAATTATTTTCAGTCATGTTCATACACAATCAGTAATTCATATGAGTTCTCAAGTAGTGTTTTATGTTACTGATTCATAGTATCAATATTGTTTATCAGTTAATATTATTACAGCAAATATAATTAAAGGCTGCTTGTAAATGGGAGTTCTTACTGATCCTCCCTGGAATGCAATAGCTTTTCAAATCAATACGACTATAAATATGTCAAAGGCTTGCTTAGGAAGGGGGGTTGGACCCGATGATCTCTCGAGGTCCCTTCCAACCCCTACAATTCTATGATTCTATGATTCCATGACTTTCCAACCCAGGAAATTTTACTTCCTGAGTAAAAAGGAAAATCTGAGGAAAGAATAGTTACAATATGAATCAATAGTATTTCAGTTCCAGTAATGCCAGTTCTAGGACATTGGGATATGAAGACATCTAGATAATGATAATACTTCATCCATCTAGTGTCAGTTTAAAAAAAAAAAGGAATCATTCTTAATCACAGTGGTTCTAAAAAGCAGGGTATAAGCTGTCCTCTGTGAACACGGCAGCTGTGGCCAATTCAGTCCCCAACCAAGACCCAATCCTGTTTGATTAGTTCTAGCAGATACTTAGTAGTTGCCCACCGTTGAATAAGTTGTCATTACTCTGCCACCGTATTAGCTGTAGACCTTGCTATTAAAGAAGATGTACTTACTCAGTGTTAGTGCCAAACCCGAAATAAGAAGAGCAGTACAATTCCAAAATGCCCCAAAGTTACTCTCTGGAGACAAGGCTGTTGATGACTTATCCTGGATCAATCATCATTGAAGGTCGCCTGTCCTATTTGGCAATATTTGTTCAGTAACTAATAAAGATCAGCCTGCAGTTATTTATATTAGGTTATCATCTCTCCAGGGTGAAGCTTAATCCATTTTGCAATGTTTTTCCCAACAAGACAACATGAGTTTCTCCGTCTGAAAATGAATTAAGTGCATGGTTTCTAAATATGGGATCTGACATTGTTCTTGTTACAAAAAGCAATTTATTCCCCAAAAGGCTTACACTTCAAAGGTTATATAAAAAGGTTCAAATATCAGTGCTATCCATTTTTCAATTACTGGGCTTCCTAACACCACTAGCTTTTGGACAGATAAGCAGTGGTATCAGTTTTCTTATTCAACATCTCATAGGTTTCCAATTCAGCATCCCAGAGAAAGCAAATTTATTGTAATACATTTAGCTGGTTTTGAAGCAGTGGTATCCTGATTGTTTCCCTCAAGACTATATCGTATATCAACTAGTATCTTAAAGGGATATTTATGAAATGGTAGATACTAATGATTGTGATTTCTGCTGCAGATTAGAGAGCTTGACTATGGCCAGACTTGCTTATCAACTTAAATTTTTTAATAATAGAAAGAAAATAGATTTCATCCACCAATGAAAACTGAAGTATTTTCATGAAATAAGACTATTATGAGATGGTTCTCCAAACATTATTATGCATTCGTAACAAACAACAATGAGAATACTAGAACTTTTGCAAAACAAGTTTGTAGTTTTTGTTACATTTAGCAATATCAAGTTGAAGGAAATAACAACAGCAATAATAATAATAATAGCTTTTACTTTGAATTAAAATGTCCTCTCCAATCACAATATCATATCACTCAAGTATAGTAAATAGTAAGTATATTAAAATGGTTATTATTTTCAAAGTGAATGAAATTCCTTTTGCTATAATTTCTGACTATACTTTATGGATGATGCAGCCAAGCTTTGACATATTTTCATTGGCAAGCTGTCATGGGAAATCTTTCAGAGTTATGGGTCAGCACTAAGTCATAGCAACAGGTCTAGGGTTTCCTTCTGCCAGGAATTTCTTGGAGAAGAAAAAGAAAATATTGATAAATTCTAAGCCTGAGTGGGAAGGTTGGTATGACAGAGCAGTTACTAAATCTGTCAAAAATACTAATTTGATGATCTATAAAACATTATATCTTTTTAATGCAGTAGATTACAGAAACTCCTTGGTTTCTATCTCAGATGAAGGCTGTGGCAGGAAATTTTATGTGTTAATCTCAATATGCTTTGAAATTGTGACTCTTTACTATTGTTATTTCTGAGAAATTGATCTTTCATATATCAGTAGAGCAACCAGATGTTTGCAGGACACTGTAAAAAAAAAGAGAGAGATAAAAAAGGGACCGCTATAGAGAAATGAGAATAACTGTTCAGATCCTGAAATGTTATAATATAAATAATGGAGAGCATAATCGATTAACAGATATAGCTGGTACAGGGATATGCAAGGGCACACTTTGTTAAGAAAAGATAAAAATAAGTGTTGTGTTAATGTGCCCATCAGCAACAGGGGCCTATCTTGCAAACAGAAAGAATTCATGGAATAGAAAGAACAATTATGCCTCCAAGGAAAAAAATTAGGGAATGGTTTAAAGGAGAAAGATATTCTTCTAGGTTCTTGTTTATCCTTTGGCTGGAGAAGGGCTTTGCAATGTTGGTTCTGAGAGCTACTTTCAGAAAGTGTGCAATTGTAAGAAATTTTAAGGAACAGTGAATTCAACTGTGTATTTAAAAAGAAATTAGAACAGAATAAAACAGAACACATAAAATAGATAAAAAGATTTTCCAAAAGTAATCTTTTTTGATAAAATAAGTAATATTTTATAAAGAGGAACCTAGTGAACCTTTTTGAGCTGTTAAAAGAAAAAGAAAAATAAAAGCAGAATTGTGTGGAAAAATAACAGTAGAACTGGAAAAGATGGGAAATAACCAGAAGTTGTCCTAAATGGACAACTATGAAAAGAAGAGATTCCCTGATAGAAGCGAGGATTGATCTTGGGACTGAGTGTTTTTAATATTTTCATGTGTGACAGAGAGAAAATACTGACACTGTATTAATCAAGTCTGCAAAGAGCATAATGTTGTGAAGCACTGTCAATCTCAAAGAAGATTATGCAGGAAAAGCCAGGGGGACAGGAATTGAATAATGAAAATGAGGTGATTTTCAGCAACACAGAATTAAACTTCATTTTCCGGATGTTCTCAGTATAAGCTAATCTTAATGTGGTTGTAAAAACGACAAGTATTGCTTTAAAACACATGAGTGGAGGTTTATCCATTTGAGATGGAGAGCTGCTAACATCATTCAACAGAACTTGCATATAACCTCATCTGGAATAGCGCTTAAAGCTGTGATTATTTGTGCTCAGGAAGAAGAATTTAAACCGAAAAAGTATAGATAAACTACTTAACTAGCATTGCCATGAGAAGCACAACCTACATAAGCTAACAGACATTCCGCCTAGTAACACGGAAGTTGCAAAGATACAGACTGTCCTCTGTAAATATTTTATGTCAGTCAACACAAATAGAGAAGAGCTGTTTAGGAAAAAGTATGATCATGTCACAAAATAGCTATAGAATGTAGAATGTCCGTAAATGAGTACAGTCCAGAAAGAAGCAAGGAAATTCTAACCATAAGACAAATAGTGTTATGTCTATCAGGGCAGTGAGATAAAGAAATCAAACTGATTTTGAGAGGGAGTTATGTAAATTTTTAATGTGACAGAGTCAAGCCGTTTTCTGTGGCTGACTGTGATGACTCAAAGACTGTTTTCCATCCTAGACCCCATGTTTCCAGTGGAAAAATAAAACACCCACAAAACCTAACTGAAGCTGAACTGAATCAGGTGAGATATTTATAAACGAAGATGTACTTCAAATGGTGTCATGTCAGATATCATGATGATCCTAATGTGATAATAAACTTTATTAGACAAGTGAATTCATCCTCCCATTTTCCTTTTCAGCTCTCTAAATCTAAATTTTTCTGTGCACTTAAAGCCTGCTTTGCTGTAGGTTTCATTAGCGTATATGAGGTTATTGGGCTAAACAGAAGCTAAACCTTCTCTGCTTCATGTAACTCCATGAGGATGTTCCCAAGACAAAATCCACCTGAGGGAAAGGCACAATACCAGATTATCCTGAATAAATTAATACCAGTTACACAACACTCTTATTTCTGTTTGATTTTTAGCCTCACCAGCTTCATTGCAATGTGATGCAGAGATACTGAGCTATGAAGGATTTATCTTTTTTTAGAAGTGAAGTAACTGAATTAGCATGTGGTTTAAGTGCCTGCTTGAAAGCATTGAATTTATCAAGGGTTCCCTCCTTTACAACAACTGCAGAACTGCTAGGGTATCTTTAGCTGCTAAATTCATACTTAGGTAAGAATGCAATTATTGTGTAACACGCATATGCAGAGGTCATAGAATGCAGCTTCAGATTTTGTAAATTTTGTTCCTGTGGGCAAAACAAGAATCTCAGCTGGTACTTGGAGGTTTATCTTAATTAATATCTCATAACCAGGTCTCACCTTAAAATCAACCTTATTGCAACTGACTTATTTATTTACAACATTTTGTTACTATAACTTCTAAGGCACTGCCACTGCCATTATGTGGGATCAAGTATTGACATTTCTCATTGCAATATTATGATTTACATAATGTTCATAGTCACTATTTGCATAGTGTTCAGACATATGTAATTCATTTCTTTGCCATTGTATTTAGAAAACATTGAGGTGAGTGTGGCATCAGCTATTTCATAAAATTCTTTGAATTAGGCATCTTTGTTCTAGTAGTAATGGTTAATAAGACAAATACACTAGCGTAAATTAGTTATTTTCTTTCCTCCATTGATAATTAGCACTAGAGGGGATGGGTATGAGTTACCTATTAACTCCCAATTGCTATGTTTAGCAGTGCATCCAGAAAAAATACATTATCAGTCACAGTAAAAACCTGCTTCTTTTCTCATGTTTATTTTAAGAACTTATCAGCAAAGGGAAACTTCCAGCTGTGGCAGACTCTAACACTGCACTTTGTTCAAACCGATGTTTGTTTATGTTGTATATTGGTCATATCAATGCCTGCATTACTTCTTATCAGTATTAATGTCTTGTGACTATAAAAACTGCCAGTAAAGAATTTGGTGTGATGGTATTGGACTAGTGCTAAAGAATCTGTGTTTATATAAATTGCTTCATCGAATGGAGTCAAATTCTGCCACATTCAGATATATACAGTTAGCTCCATTGACTTCAGTGGAGTCAGGAAATAATTTGACCCTGTTATTTAAAAATTAATGGAATTTTAGCTAAGTACACAGCCTTACAAAGTCATGAATGCTTCCACATCAGGTGCTACCTTCATGAAACAGCTATTGTTTATTTTCATATGTTTCAGAAACTCTTATTTTATTAATGAAACCTCATGATTTGTACCTATTTAAAAAAAAATGTGTTTGTAGCCTAAAGTAAGCAAATTCTTACTGTTCAGTTGATGAGTTATACTGAAATATGAAGCTCAGCACACTGTAAATTGTTAGAAGTAATGAATATTTGATAACATGGATTTGCACACAACAATAACATAATTAATGGTGTGCAGCATATCTGGTCAAATAAATTAACTATCTACTCATAATCAAACTAGATACCCTTCCTTTTTTTTTTTTTTCCTGCATGGTAACTGACACCTACAGTAAATGCTGTAACTGCAGGACACAAAAATCGAAGTATAAGGAGAAGCGCTTAAGTAAAAAGGCAAATTCTCTGGTCAGGGGTGAGAAAGGAGACTAGACACCTTGGTTTTTAAAGCCTAGGTTTTGCAGGTAATGAAAGGTCTGAATAGAGGTCGCTCCAAAGTATCTCGCTCTGGCAGTGGCCCTAGACCCGATAATCCCTAAAGATCACATCAGACTCTGAACAAATTACCACAATTAAAAAAAAAAGTTACCACCACAGCTCCTTCAGAGGACAAGTGGAAGAGGACTTCCAGTCCTTGTGATAGACTTGTGATACCATATTTCACCTGCATATACCATTACCTTTGTTACTGTATTTGACGTAATAACCAGCGCTGCTATAATGACTGCTGTTATGAAAAGTACTTCTTAAATACCAAATTGAAATAAATCCTCTAGACATTCTTAACTGCATTGGAGAGTGGTGATAGAATTCAAAATTAGGTTTGCAAAACTGAGTGACAGAAAAAACACAGGATGCAGTTGAAAAGGGATTCAGGGAAGTAGTGCATTTTGGGATAATCTGCAGCAGAAATGATAGCATGGAGGACAACTGGTTAATGAATATCATTGGCATAAGAGCCTAGGGGATCAGATAAAAATAAGAAACGGAATGTAACTCATCAATGTCATATAGCTGCAGAAAAAACAAATATAATACTGGCTTCTGAAAAATATGATATGGAAAGGTCCCTTCATCCTTCTCAGAACTGAAAAAAAAAAAAAGCCTTAGCTGTAAGGCTAAGTTCTGAGTGTTGCACAAAATATACACAGAGTGGACAAAATCAGACTAGACAAACTAGTTTGCAACGAGATTGTCTCAACTGCTAGGAAATTTGTACTTCAAGAAAAGACGGAAAGCTTTTGGCTTGTTTTGTCTCAACGAAAAAAGAGCAGAGGCAAAACTGTCAGCAGGTCTGGATTATGTAAAAAAGCCTTTGAACACATGGATAAAAATGAAACAACGGGTGTAAAATTCAGTGCTGTGTGAATTAAGTTAGCACAGCATCTTGTCTTGATCTTTTAAGAATAGCTTTGATAAATTCTCATGAAGTGACACAGGAATGATGGCCCATGTTATTCTGCCTTGTGTCACAGTAGATGTTAGCTCTGTTTTCTATTATGTATTTTACAGTAGCGGTAGGTGGGTTTCTTTTTTAAAAATAAACCCAACAGATTATTCCCACTCAGTTTTGGAAAGAAATGCTTTGTGGTTTTGGTTATCTGCTTCCAGGAAAAAGAATCATATCTGGGGAACTCAAAATGAGGGAGGCACTGACTGGAGTGACAGTTTGCTAAGTCATATTCTTGTTCTCAGAATTTACTATTTGCAGTCTTTGACAGTTAATTCTTCGTTGCCATACTTTTTATGAATTCCACTGTGAATTTGCCTCATACTTGATATATGAATACTCAGAACATTATTTGTTGAAGAACAGTTTGAAGGAATATCCATTAGGAGATGTGCCAGTATAGTCAAGAGATTTTTATCTTGAGTTTGTGGTATTCCCTCAGGCATTGTGATATGGAGTCATGGAGAAGCTAAGTCACTTTGTAAATATCAGTCCTAGAGTGAGATCCAGAAGGAGTTTAGGTATTTCATTGCAATAGGTAATTAAGAAATTAGCTTGGAAGACGTGTAAGTTCCAAATGTATAATTTCATGGCGTCTTGGTCAGCACCTGGGTTTTCCAAAACTTTTCAGCATTAAAGCTTTTGCTACTTGAGTAGTAACTGTTAGTTACTATTACAGTATTTGTCCTTCCCTCTCCTAATCTTCCACACATACAGTGTATTGCATATCACAGTTTAGAGTACTCACCCTGGAAAGGGGTCTCAAAAAACATTTATTCCCAGCTTGGAAAGAACTAATTTTAATTTTTAAATGCCAAGTTTGTAACTGTAGATACCATAAGGCCTACACTTGTTTTAGGTGTATTCCCAAGACAACACAATTAAATCAAAGTCTTCTGTGCTTCTCATCTTCACATAGACCCATTCTTGAACAGTAAAATCCAAATAGTGATTGCAAAGACAGTAATGCTGTTCATTGAACTAATGTTTAATTACAGTGGAGTAAAATAAGTATTGTACATACACATCCCAAACCTTTCCATTATTACAGACAAAACAACATTTTCCATCACAATGAATATAATACTGCAAAATAATAGTTAAAAATGTATTGCCAGTTACTAAATGGATAATGCATGGCTTCTAATTAGCTTGGAAATAAACCCTCTTGTATTATGAAGTGTACAGATGCGTTATCCTTGGCTGGAGATTCTTCAGCAAACATACTGAGGAAATACTACATAATGCAATAAACTGGCTATTTATACTGAGAATGAAATTCAGTACTATATTGTAGAACCAGTGTGCTTTAATTCCATTTAGTTCTTCTCTATAGCAAGTTAATGTCATGTGAGATATCAAAGTGAAATTTTTCTATTCCCCTTTATTTTGTCATCTCTTCTGGCATCAGTAAGAAAAATATTTAACCCGCACACAGCCAACATGCCTAAGGGAAGGCACATTTGGCTTGGTGTGCTTTTCTGCCTTTTTTTTTTTTTTGAGGGGGGGGGAAAGGCATGGGGGTTAGGGGGGTTGTTGTTTTTGGTGGGTTTTTTTCTTGTTCATTGGCAATAGAACAGTTTACATTACACTGCCATTAAAGGGAATTTAGGTTGCCCAAGTGTAGCTGATGGATTTGCACAGCTGGAGCAAGAGACCTGCTTTGGCATCTGGAAGCTGTATTACTTGTGAAGATGCGAAACTGTAGAAATTCAGACTGAGGTGTTGCTAGTCAGAATGTACAACATCATAGCTGTAAACTGAGCATATATGAGAGCTCTTCGGTGACTACAAGCAACTGTAGTCACTTTTCTGTGCAGAATTGAAATCACCCTAATAGCCTTGGTATAATTTGAACCACTTACAGTACTCTTCACCAATATATATATTCTGTAGATGTTATAGATCCAGTTCTGGAATCCATTTATTATTAAGACATTTCAGATTATTGACTCATAGGCTTCAAGTTTGAGGGAAGCATTTCCACCATACCTGAGATGAAATTAGAAGATTAGCAAGATACCAGAAACCATTGCTGTTCTGGGGAAAGGCACACAACTTTCTCCTTTAAACTGGAAAGAAAAGAAGAGGCCAAACTATGTCCTCATAAGAAAAGCCAGCTCATTGCTTTTACTGGGGCTATAACAGATGTAAATTGGTATAGAAGAATGCATTGTTTAATATAGTGCTGGAAAGCATATATAGAATCATAGAATCATAGAAGATCCTGAATTGGAAGGGACCCATAAGGACCATCGAGTCGAACTCCTGGCTCCACACTGGGCCAGCCAAGTCAGAGCATGGGACTGAGCACATCATCCAGATGCTTCTTGAGCTCAGTCAAGCTCAGTGTTGTGACCACTTCCCTGGGGAACCTGTTCCAGTGCCTGACCACCCTCTCAGTGAAGAACCTCTTACTAATATCCAGCCTAAACCTCCCCTGTCAGAGCTTCAAACCATTCGCTTCTATCACTGGTCACTAAAGAGAAGACATCAGCACCTGTCCCTTCTCTCCCCCTCATCAGGAAGCCATAGATCATGATGAGGACTCCCCTCAGCCTCCTCCAGGCTTACAAACCAAGGGACTTCAGCTTCTCCTCATAAGACTTCCCCTCCAGACTGTTCACCATCCTCGCTGCCCTCCTCTGGACACTCTCCAATAGTTTTGGGTCCCTCTTGTACTGTGGTGCCCAAAACTGCACGCAGTACTCCAGGTGAGGCCACACCAGCACAGTGTAGAGAGGTACAGTCACCTTCCTGACCAGCTGGAAATGCCGTGCTTGATGCACCCCAGTATACAGTTGGTCCTCCTGGCTGTCTGGGCACAGTCCTGGCTCATGTCCCTCTCATCATGGATGGCCTCCAGCATCTGATCTCCTAGTCTGTATGCATAACCAGGATTGCCCCTGCCCAGGTGCAGAATCAGGCACTTGCCCTTGTTAAACTTCATGAGTTTGGTCCTTGACCGCTCTCAAATCTGTCCAGGTGTCTCTGTAAGGCTTCTCCACCTTCAGTGCAGTCAAGAGCTCCTCCCAATTTGGTGTCATCTACAAATTTACTTAAGACACCCTCTAGTCCTGAGTCCAGGTTGTTTATGAAAATGCTGAAAAGAACTGGGCCTAAAATGGCCAGTTGGGGACCCCACTAGTGACTAGCCCACAGCCACTCCTCATAACATTTATTCTCTAATCCCCTCACCAACCTCGTCACCCTTCTCTGGACATGCTCCAGCACCTCAATGTCTTTTCTGTAGTAAGGCCCAAAACTGAATGCAGTGCTCAAGATGGGGCCTCATCAGCACTGAATAAAGGGTGACAATTACTTCCCTAGTCCTACTCACCACACTTTTCTTAATACAGGCCAGGATGCTGTTTGGCCTTCTTGACCACCTGGGCACACTCCTGGCTCATGTTCAGCCAGCTATCAACCAACACTTCCAGGTCCTTCTCTAGCGGGCAGCTTTCCAGCCATACTTCCCCAAGCCTGTAGCTCTGCTTGGGGTTGTTCTAACCCAAATGAAAGACCCAGCGTTTGGCTTTGTTGAACCATTGGCCTTGGTTTTTCAGTCCAGCCTGCCCAGATCCTTTTGTAGGGCCTTCCTATCCTCAAGCAGACCAACACTCATGCCTGACTTAGTGTCACCTGCAAACTTACTGATGGTGCACTCGATCCCCTTGTCCAGATCATTAAGATATTAAAGAGAACTGGGCCCAGCACAGAGCTCTGGTGAGCACCACAGGTGACTGGCCAACAACTGGATTTTACTCCATTCACCACCATGCTCTGGGCCTGGCCATCCAGCCAGTTTTTTACTGGGCAAAGAATACACCCATCCAAGTTAAGAGCAGTCAGTTTTTCTAGGAGAATGCTGGGAAAGGGTGTCAAAATCTTTGCTAAAATCCAGATAGGCAACATCCACAGCTTTACCCTCATCCACTAAGTGGGTCATCTCATCACAGAAGGAGATCAAGTTGGTCAAGCAGGACCTGTCTTTCATGAACCCGTGCTGACTGGGCCTGATCACTTGCTTTTCCTGCATGTGCCTCATAATGACATTCAGGATGATTTGCTCCATAATTTTCCCAAGCACCAATGTCAGACTGCCAGACCTATAGTTCCCTGGGTCTTCCTTCTGTCCCTTCTTGTGTATGAGTGTCACAATTGCTAATCTCCAGTCATCTGGGACCTCCCCAGTGAGCCAGGGCTGCTTGTAGATGATGGAAAGTGGCCTGGTGAGCATTTCTGCCAACTCCCTCAGTACCTTCAGGTGGATCTCATCCAGACCCATAGACTTCTGCATATCTAGGTGCCGAAGCAGGTCCCTCAACATTTCCCCTGGATTACAGGGGCTGCATTATGCTCCCCATCTGGCTCAGGGGGTTGGGTACTCAAGTAACAGCTGGTCTTGCTGTTAAACGCTGAGGAAAAGGCAGCATTCAGCACCTGAGCCTTTTCCTCATCCTTTGTCACTATGTTACGGGCCCTGTTTACTAGACAGAGGTTGTCCTTAGTCCTCTTTTCATTACTGATGTACTTATAGAAACTGTTTTTAAGACATCACCAGATGTCTTAGTTCTATTGCATACCATGATGGTTTCATTAAACTTCTTTCTCTCTCTTTCCACTTCCTTTCCTTTTCTCTTATCCACACTTCCCCATTTCACAAGTGCTAACAGTTTTATTTGCTAAGAAAATCCCTCTGCCTCCAGCTTTGCATGTTGTCACAGGACTGGACTATGCATGTGCTCTATACAATGAAGAAATCTTTATTAACCTATGGTTTACTTTATACCTGAGAGCAGAGTTGTGGTGTCTTCTTTCAATGTTTGGCTTTAATATTTTCTTTGACTAATTATAGTAGGATTTTTATTTTTTATTTCACTTTAGAAAATATGAGAATGTACTTAGATGGTCAGTTTCACCTTCAAGTTTGAAAGTGTGACAGGTGTTAAATGCAGCATAGCTTGAAAACAAGTTCTTTATTTTCAAGTGCTAGAACCCATGGATGAGCTGTTAAAAGCAACATCCCACTTGTCTTTTTTGGAATTAGGGTAATATTGTGAAAAGCTGTTTTCAGAGTTCCTTCTTTCCTGATTCTCCTTCAACCTCTGATCCGCTAAAAATTACTCTTTTCCCTTTTAAACCCCATCATCTTCTTTACCTCTATTGCTTTGCTTCCCTGTTTTCTTTCCACCACAATGAGAAGCCCCCAGGGGAATTTGCTAGATACATAAATGCCTTGGAAGGAAAAGGAGGAGACAGTTGTAGGTTATCTGAGGCTGTGGGTTGTATGAGAATTTACTTTCAAAAAGAGGTGTGGGTTATCTTGGTAGCAAGATATATATGAGAAAATATGGTAATATAAAACCATTTTAGTTCTATCTGATACATTCTTGCTAGACTTGTGAAAGAACAGATTTGCTTTTCTGAGATGTGCATATCTATACAATTTCATTTCTTTCATGAAAGCAAACACGTATAACATATATTTTAGTGTTTATGCTTCATTTTGTACCATGATTTTACACGTGCTAGTAAGGTGTAATATTACAATACTTTCTTTTTGGTTTTATGTTTTTTATTGTGGCAGGTTAATTTTAGATAGGGGAACTAAATGGAAAGCTGCTTTTTTTTTTTTTTTCCTGAAAAAGAGAGAAAAGATAAAGAAACTTATCAAAAGAGAAAGGATAATCTGACACAGGACACTTGATAGTGCATCATGAATGCCTGAAAATCAAGAAAGAGCTTCAGAAGTCATAGCTTTTCCTCCAGAAGACCTTGGGCATTATTTGCAGATGCTTGATTGTTTTTGTCTTTCAAGCTGGACATTTTTAACTCAACTCATGAATAAACACGGACTTAAACGTCCCTTTGATAGTGCTCCTATAATATTGTACCTCCCCTTAATATTTTACCAACAAGTAGCAGAGAGATGCATGCTTCTCTAGCAAAGATTTCTATGTTGCAAGTTGACTATCTGTGCAGTGAAATGGACATCAGAGAAAATATTTAATAGGTAATTAATAGATGTAACATTGACTCATCTTTTTCTTGATTATTTAAATTATTCTGTCACCTTTGATTAATTTTTTTAAAAAAGAAAAGGAACAATCAACAATCATATTTTCTAATGCAACTGTGTTTCCTCAGATGATAGAAAACAATGCTTACACTGTTCTTTGGCACTAATTCTATTATTATTTTGTTATTGCCACTACTATTATTATGTTTGTTATTGTTATAGCTCTTATTCTTCTTGTTCTTCTTATCATCACATCATCATCATCGTCATTATGATATTCATTATCAATACCACGACTATTGCTACTGCGTTATCAATAAGCTGTCTGGTTTATTTTAAGAAATTAGGGCATGATCTAGAAATGTATTTAGGAGCCTAACTCCTTATCTGTCACCTTAAATGTTCAAGTTATATTAATAGTAAGTATATTAATACCATTGCAAATATGATCTTTTTAAAGACATGCATAGTAAGATTTGCAGGTGACAAAACTGCTATTTCAAGTGAAAGAAATTAAATATGTATTATACACTGAACTAAACTCCGTAGGCAACTGGTAAGGGTAGAAAGGTTAACTAGCGACAAAACGTTTTATATAAAATGACTAGTCTATTTCTTACTTCTTAGCCTTGATCCTTTAAAAACATCTGAAAACAAATTTATGATTCAGTTCTGTATTAATTAGTTTTATGTCGCATCACATTTTTTCAGTTTTCCCAAATTCCATCCTTAGTTACCCCTTTTCCTTTTTCAAAGAGGTTAATTCCGTACTGATCAAAAGTCAGCATTGACCTCCACTTCCTACTTTATTAAAAACATGCGTGTCCTGCTGGAAAGATGAGACTCGGGCAAGGTGAGGAAAGGACATGGAAGAATGCTGTATGCTCAGTTGTGCTTTTCTACAAGCTGGTTCTCTGAGATCTTCCAGTTTTACTCCCAGTAGAGCCTCACTGGAGTGGAGCCCTCAGGTATAGCTCCTTCCAGATGTAGCCGTTAAAAAAACTGGTGTTTTTATTGCAGAGAGGAATTTTCAGTTGTGCCAAATACAAACAACCAAATCTTCCTGAATCTGACAGTCAACAAGACTGAAGTATACTTTTTCCACTTTTCATTTTCAGAGTAGGTAACTGGGACAGAAGCTGAGTGGTATTACAGGGATGAGCACTTAGTGGAAATACTGAGAATTCACATGGGTATTTTTGAGTCCTAGTTTTGTAGTCTAACACATATAATGCTAGCCACCCAAATGACCCTATTTGAACTCCATTTCTATGGCATTCATTAGAATAATGATTGAAGATATGTATATCTATTCCTTACACAGGCTTTTCTTTTAAAGGCATTGTGTATTGTATGTAATTTTCTACCTGCTTCTTTTGTTTTGTGAAATGCTGCATTTTCTGTGTTTTCTTCTCTTACTCCAAATGTTTTGCAAAGTCAGAGAGTATCTCTTGTTTTTAGATAAAGATGAATATCCATTTCTATAAGAACTATCAAGTTAAGTGCAGTTGTTAAAGTAACAGTAACATATTACATTGCATTTCTTCTTCCTCCACATTTATGTCAGGCCCAAAAGTGCTAGACACTGAAGCACACAGTGACATTACCAGTCATGAACAAAAGCAGCTGTGGTAGAAGATAATGAACAAAGCCCTCTAACTAATTTTTTTAATGTCAAAGATGAGCCGAACAAGAAAGTAATTGCACTTACAGCAAAATTTACTGTCTTTTTCATTAAATCCAATAAAGGTAGTAATAAAAAATACAGGAAGAGTAACGGACAGATTTCTATCTTTGATTCATAGTATTCATCTCATCTCACTGCATATTTAAAAATCTACTAGATTATGATTCTTGCATTTTTGAAGGCAGCAGCAAGGAGAAAGTTCAGTACATACTATAATTTTAATTGTTTGGAAAAAAATATTAAACTCATTTACATCAGATTTGTGTCATGAATTGAGAATTTATTTTATTATAATCTTGCATGATCTACACTGTCTTTGTGAGCATCTCCCTTAGGGCATAGCACTTCAGCAGTGGTTGTATGTGTGTATCAGGTCAAAATAGCCATGTAATTTAGAACAAGATACCTGAATAGTACGGGTAGCAGATTCATTGCTCAGAAAGTCTGATTCAGTCTGGCAAGTCTTTCATCCCACTTTGAGCAGTATGAACTTTCAGCTTATTTATCTTTTTATATTGATATGATTTCTCATTGTTGAAAACCATTTTGTGTAAAGTAACCAAAAGGTGTAGAAGAAATAAGGGTTTTATTTCTATTATTAGATATAATTACTTTTATTATTTCTTTTAGTATCTAAAGGCATCATTTATTTGGGAGCTACTTGAAAGAGAAACTCTTACAAGGCTTCTGATACCTGGAAGCTTCCTCTGCATTATAGTCATCCTCTCCACAGTGGTATGGAAACTTGTTGAAATGTACATTGCTGATTTCACAGCTTATCTATCAGTTCTCTATCTTGAGCAAAATAGTAGGAACAGAAGTAAACTCTTAAGCAGGAAGAAATTTTGCCCCTTCTCAGAGAGCTTTGGATAACTGTTAGCTGCATCTTCTGCTGAGTACTTATACCAAATCCTTGAACTATAGACTTAGGAAAACCAAGTTTTTCCATAAGGTTTTCATATTTCTTGAATTATTTTCCTTAGACTGTAATCATGCACTAGAAGGAATTGAAGGGACATGAATTTAAACAAATAGAATAAAAACAGTGATCTAGTAGAATAAGGCTGGGAAGGACAAAGTTACAGAGGAGGTAAAAAAAAAAACCTGCAATAAAATATGATATTTCTAACAAGCAGTGAGTGTACACAAGGTCAGAGCTATCAGTTTCAAAGAGATGTAAATGAGAAGAAAGATACCATTTAGATGTAAACATTCCAAAAACAATAAGAAACTTTCAGGAATGTAATGAAAAGGATTGTGTATTAGACTTTCAAAGGCAGGTAAAGAACAGTGGAAAGAAGCAAAAAGATTCTAGAAAAAAATATAGTGGCAGACCTAATAAAAAAATGAAATACAGTCCTACCAAAGATAACTGAAGTGTACCTGAGGACAATTTGAAAATCATATGATTGAAAATAAGAGAAAACTCCATGAGCATGTCTCCTATGATAGAGGAGCAAGATATATTTAAGACCACATGTAGCTCCCCATGCCTAATCACAGGATATTTGAGTTGGGAGGGGACCTCTAAAGATGGTCTGGTTCAGTCCTCCAATTCAAAGTAGGGTCAGCTGGAGGTAGTTACTCAGGGTCTTGTCCAGTCATGTGCTAAATATATACAAGGATATTTCCAAAACCTCTCTGGACATCTCGGTCTAGTGTTTGACCACTCTAACAATACATAAAATTGTTGGGTTTGTTTTTACCTTATGTTCAAGTGGAATTTCATATATTTCAATTTTTGTGCATTGCCTCTGGTCCTTTCAATGGGTACCACAAAGAAGAGTTTGACTTTGTCTTCTGTACTCTAACTTCTCCTTCAGGTATTTACAGACATTGACAAGATCTCCCCAGAAGCTTCTCTATTCTGAACAGTCCCAGATCTCTCGCACTCTTCTCATGTAGCAGGTGTTCTTAGCCATTAATCACATACACTGGACTACCTCCAGTATGTTCCTTCCTCTCTTGTATTGCTGAGCCCAGAATTTGACCCAGCACTCCAAATGTTTCAGGCTAATCCTGAGTAGAGGGGAAGAATCACCTTCTTTCACCTGCTCACAACACTCCTCCTAATGCATCCCAGGAGGCTGTTGGCCTTCTTCCCTGCAAGGGCTCATTGTCTCATGATCAACCTGTTCACAAGGGTCCCCAGATCCTCCAAAAAGCTTTGTTTTCCAGTTTGTTGGCCCTACCTTATACTGATGTATAGGGTTATTCTTCCCCAGGGGCAAGACTGTTCATTTCCTTTTGTTGAACTTAATGAGATTCATGTTGGCCCATTTCTCCAGCATGTATAAATTCTTCTGAATGGCAGCCCAACCCTGTGGCACATCAGATAGTCCTTCCAGTTTTGTACACTCAGTACTAAGGGTGCACTCAGACCCAGTCATTCAGATGATTAATGAATATGTTAGTAGCACTGACACCAGTATCCTGGGGTACACCACTTAGTGACTGGCCTCCAACTGGATTTCATGTCACTGATCACAGCCCTTCAAACTCAGCAGCTGAGCCTATTTGCAGTCCACTTTGCTGTCCTACATGACTGCTCTGTAATTCATCAGTTTGTCAATGAGGGTGTTATGGGAGACAGTGTTCAAAGTCTTGCAAAAGTCAATATAAACAAACATCTACACTCTTCCTTCATCTGCCCAGCCACGTTTCTCATCATTGAAAGCTGTCAGATTGATATTGCAGAAGTCATCTTGGAACTGAAACTACAGCTACCTTGCACAGTGAAGCTAGACAGAATCATAGAATCACAGAGTGTGTTAGATTGGAAAGGACCTTGAAAGGTCATCTGGATCCCCATGCAGTAAGCCAGGACATATTTACTAGATCAGGTTGCTCAGAGCCCCATCAAACTTGACCTTGAATATCTCCAGGGATGAAGCCCCTCCCTGCCCCTCTGGGCAGCCTGTTCCAATGATTTACCAGCCACATATTGAAGACATTTTTCCTAATATCCAACCTATATCTACTCTTTTCTAGTTTAAAACCATTACCACGTTACTGTTCATATCCCCCCATGAACAGTTCTTCCCCAGCTTTCTTATAGGCATTTCTTATAGGTACAGAGACTTGAAGTAATAGTTTGTTTCCCTGTGTGAGGCTCTCACTTTACATGACTGTGTATAAGAACTAGGAACAGTATAACCTGGGAAACGATATTCATTCTGAAGGCAGAATTGCTGTAAAGAAAGGAGTAAAATATTCCCTCCCTGCCTAAGGCTAACATGAGTGTAACACCCAAAGAGTAATCTGATTGTTCAGTTTTTTCCAAGATATATTTTTTTTTATTGTCTGGAGTAGGCCTTGGACAAAGGTGTTTTTTCTTTAAAAGGAAGGATAGATGGGAAACTTTCAATGTTGTATTTATATTAAAAGAAAAGCTTAATTAAAAAGACTAATTGCATTTTAATCTAACTTCTATCTAGTACTTCCCTTGTCTTCTTTTTAATTACAAATCTCAATTAGTAACCCATAAGTCATTTGCTGTTGATTTAAATTTTCTTATCATTAACTGTACTTACTGTTAAAGTTATGGATGTCATTTATTTATTTTACATAAAGTGGAAGTTTTATCACTTTCTAGTGGGAACTCCACATAATGCTTAAGATCATCAGCTTTTATTCAGCATATTCACATCATTTCTTCAACAGATCCATTAAAGATTAGCTGGTACAGTAGTGCACTGTACAAGAGGATGACTTGTACAGTTATATATTCGCTGCTGGACTTCAGTTTTGGCAAACCAGGATCAAATGTCAGTGTGTAATCATGAACAGCTTTGTACTATGTCTGACGTGTCACCTTCATAAAGTCAAACTTGGGTGCATCTGTTTAAAAGGATTAAGGCCTAAATCAGTACTGAACCTCTAAAAACTCATGATCCAGTGTTCTGCTGATCATGAGTGACAATAATCTGAAGTATTCTGCCTAACTCTGGTTATCTGAGCACAGAAATTGTTTTTCAGGAGCATATGGAGTTTTGAAAGAAACTGTACTGCTGTCTTCCTTATATTCTGATTCAGATGACGGGGAAACAAAGAGCTGTAGTAACTAGAATCAGAGCAAATTAATTGACAGGAGGCGAATCACAGCAGGTATTAATTAAGGAAGTTGTGTGACCAGAGTAGGGGTTTTGGATTCTCCACCGTGTAATGTTCTGATGGAAGAGTATCATCTGCTTTGGGAACAAAAAAAGCTTCTAAAAAAAGGAAATTAGCACTTGATCAGGCAAAGAGAAAATCTCTACCATTTTTCATCTTACTAGGTTGTGTCTGCTAATCAGAAGCAGACAAGATATCTTGCTCTCATATTGAATAAGCTTACAGCTAATGCCCAGTAGCATTGGGATTCAGTGCAAGACTGTGTTAAGGGAAAGACAAAGCATGCACATCCATGTATTTCATGAGAAATTTTTCACTCACATATGCTCTTCCACTAGTAGTTGCTATAAAAATTGCTATAATCCTCATTCTGACTAAAGATGCTGTTGCTGAACTCTTTAGAAATGAATGTCTTGAATTCTGGTACAGAGTATAGAGATAAGCAGCATCCGCTGCTTGTTTGATTTCTTGCTCTGTCATAAGGCCAAGCATAACTTGGAATGGTAGAAATGCCACTGTGTGATGATAACTCTGTCAGGAAAGATATTTTTTACCTTGATCAACAAATTCTTCCTGCTGAAAGATATTATTCAGAATGGGAAGAGGGACATGTATTAAGTTTTTGCTCAAGGCATGCCAGTGTTAATATGGGAATACAAAGTCTGGAAAAATCTACTTTGGAAGAAGAAAACATGTATATTAGTAAAATTATCAGTCAGTCATTTACTATATCTGCCAAAAAGGATAGTGTGTTTGGCAGCTCAAACTATTTATATTGGGTCAGTTACCTAGTTATTTTTTCAAGGAGAACCAGAAAAAACAAAGTGGTTTTATACATAGATCTGAGACTAGAAACAGGAAGAATTACTAACTAAATAAATGCTTTTTAAAGCTGTCAGTAAGAAAGTTGAAGGCTTATTTTACCAGGCTAGGCAAAGTGCGATGTTCTTTGAATATTTCTTAATGAAACAAAAGGGAGAGCCCTGGAAAAGATAAGGTGTAGACAAATTCATCTGGGTTGTGCTTCATTGCTATCCTTTTCTACTGTCTTCTTGTGAGAGTTCTGTATGCTGACACATACCTATATTTGCAAATAGGAAGGAAAGAGCTCAGAAGTCCCACCATTTTTCCACTGCATTGTTACTTATCAAGTAATCTTATCCCAAATTTGGGTCGGAGAGAAAATATACCATAGATCTGTAGCAGGGATAAATGATCACAATGGCTTTTTTACAAGGTGCTATGTGATTTCTCTATTTGGGGAATTTTTAAGCCAAATAGTTATGGCACTGAAATAGATACTGAAGGGTCTTGTGAACTCGGATTAGGCCAAATGTAAACCCCTTGACTTCATCTCTCATTCTTGGGCTCCTTAGGAAGTTTTGAAGCTAAAGTTCAGATTACAATGTTAGCTATCTGATTTGCATCTGCCCTGGCTTCATTTAGACAAGTACTTGCCTAAATTAGAATCTTAAATTCCTTACTTAGGTAATGAAGAAAGTATATGTTGTGAAAGAACAGCTACTGTCACCTTGGCTATATGCTGAAAGTCACTCTCCTTAACAGTTTTGTTGGCATGTTTTATAGGAGCTAGGATCTTAAATTGGCCTCTAAGTAATCAGCATGAAGTCTACGTTCTATGATAGAGGATTGGGAGAATTTGTGCTCAGAACTGTTTTAGAGTTACCAACACAAGGGAAACTTACTACACAAGTAAAAGGCCTGAACATTAGTTCATCCTGTTTGGTTAGAGGTAATAGATGATAGGGTTGGTGTATTGACTAGGAACAAAATATGGTGCATGTCATACAGATTTCTGGTTTCAGAACTTTTTCCCCTTTGTCAGCTATTGGCCTAAGTCTAGCGAGAACTCAGATCCTACCTTTGTATATTATAATTGACCATTATTTCTAGGAAATGAAAAAGTGCACTTGAATGACACAGGAGTTATTCAGAAATACTTTCAGAAGTAATCTGCGAGATTCCCAAGAACTCGCACGCATTGTGACTTTCCCAGATGTGGTATCAACTAGGAAAATAGAGCAGTTGTTGGAAGAATGTGAAGGTTATCATGCAAAGCAGGAAATGATGGTAACTCCCAGAGTAGTGGGGGAATTTCCTCTTCAGAATGTCTTGACTTACATTCCCCTTCCTCAAAGTCAGATTAGTCCTGATTATTGTCAGAAGAACCAAGAGTATTGTCAATGCACAAAGATATCTTCAAAATTAACACTCTACAAGACGAATGGGTGTATGTTTATAAATATCATTTTATTAAGAAAAATAGCATTTACATTTTTTTTGTCTCTACATTTATCAGCTTGTTCTTAAACATTAACTACTCTCACAGTGATTTGTCAAAAAATTTAATTTTATTTTCCCCTTTTTTGTCTTTCTGATTAAATAAATATGCTTCTTCTTGTCGCACCTTTTTGTCCTCAAGTCCCAGTTCATAATTCTTGCTTCTTTCTATAGCAGTCATTCTGGGAAACTTCATCATATGGTTAGAAGCCACATCTTCGAAGGCAGAGAAAGTTCATGTTAACTGGAACTACTTCAGGACTTGCTAATAGATATCCCAGCTCATCACCATTCCCTGTTGTCTTCAAAGTAAAGCTTAACTTTCAATTTTACATTATTAACCTGCTTTTGTTGGCTTTATCTGAGCTGTTCTTTCTAGGTCTGGATGGTATTTCACCACCTTCCTGAGTTGGCAGGCACTCAACACCACAAACACTTAAAGAATATTTTCTTTTGTACTAATATAAATAAATAAATAAAGTATGATCTTCAAAGTCTGCAATGTTATTGGATTAATATATCCTTTAATACCAAGCAAACATGTCCATAGAACAATTACCTGTCACTTGCCCTCTGTGCTGTGGCTGGTCTACAGTAGACCTACTTGTACAACAGGCAGCACTCATAGTCCTGCTTAGAAGTAAGTTCCAAAAGTCCAGATAGATGAGAGAAATAGATATCTGAGAGCACAGAAAACAAAACTGTTTATCTAGATTTAGATAAACATTTCAATGTAAATTTCAAAATGTTTTTGCTCTTAACCAGCTTATCTAGGTCAGAAACTGACGCTCTGGCCCTTGCCTTCTAGCATTCATTTAGACCACTACCTATATTTAAAAGAAGAAACTCAAAAAATATTATTCTTTTTTTTTCCAAAAGTGTCCTTATGCCAAGAGAAGTCAAAGGAATACCCTAACTCTTCTCTAACCTGTATGCAAAAGAAAAGGGTTTGTAGTAAGCTTGTGTGTCTGGACTTAATAAAATGGAAACTTTGACTATTGTTTTAAATGACGATATATGACCCTTGCTGAACTGAGCACACCCAACTGTCCCACTTAAATCTGCTACCAACTTTCTTGGCTTTATCATAAACTAGTAAGGTGCTTCGGCATTTCAGGTCCAGAAGTCTCAAATCAGATGAAAGCTGGAATGTTCACACAAAAAAGATGGTGTTTTGTAGACACATTGGTGTATGGTTTGCAAAACAGCAATATGAAGATTTTTTTTTCTGAAAAAAATTAAATGCAATCTTTCAGAACGTGCTGCTGCAGTATTTATTTCTTTGGAAAAATGTGAGGTGATTGGGCCTGATGTTCTTCCCTGAAAACAAATGTTTACAAATATTCATGTCCATAAATCTGTGAGGGAAACAAAATACAGAAAATTCTTGTTAATGCAGTACATTTTCTGGTAATTTTATAGTCTAATTTTCAGTGGTTCCCTACAGAATGAATGCAGTTCAGAAGGCAATTCTATAAAGTACTTTGTGGATAACTATTATCGGCTAATTATTAGAAATTGCATGTTGTTGTTAATTGCATAAATAAATTGTTTTATCTGAAAGCCATTAAAAAAATGTTCGGTGTTTGAAGCATATATGGTTTTGATGTTCCTGTATAAAACATTTAACTGTTTAGCTCTAAAATAATGGCATGGTACTTTAAACCATTTTTTTTTAATTCCAGTGAATTGAAAGGGGAAAGAAAAAAAGTGAATTTCAAAGAGCTTTCTTTTGTGAAGCATAACCTGTCGAACCTTTACACTGAGATGTAATGCAGCTGCTGATGTTTTTGGCAAATTCTGAAGCCATCTTTCTCTCTCTCTTTTGGAATAATGGAAGTTACGCAAATATATTTTCACAAACTTATTAAAATTTAGAGTCTAGAAGATTTAAGAGAGATGGCAGTATTTAATCTGAGTATTCAAATTTAAAAATGCTTTATCCTTTTATTAGATTGTTGTTAATTTTTTGGCACTGACCATAACAAACGAACTTTTAACTGCTCTTGTTTAAGTTAGTCAAGGAATATAAAGGGTTTTTTTCCTAGATACACATGTTGATCATTCTAATTTTTCATGTATATCTGGGTGAAATCAAAATGTACAGAAGTTTCTCTCTCAGCATTCCTTCATCTTTGTAAACTCAAGGACAAACTGAGGTCTTAGGGCTGAGAAGGTAGACTTTTTCCATTGACTTCCTCTGGGTCCGAATTTTCTATTGAGCATCTAATTGTGCTATAAATCCAAGCAGGTCTTATTCCTCTTCTAAAGTAGTCAGTTGCAATGGCACAGGAAGAAAACACACTTTACGCAGGAAAAGGGTACAGCCTTGGATGTTGCCTTAGCATTTGTACAGTGAATATTTGTAATGTACATGAATATTTGTAAACGTTTGTTTCAGGGAAGAACATCAGTACATTTGTACTGCCTGCCAGTGTAAGCAGTGAGCTTGTCCAAACAAGAGTAAACTTGAGCAGGGTATGAATGTTGTTGCACGTATAAAATATTTCTACAATGATTCTGTTTTGTGCAAAAGAAAACAGGCCAAATCACACTTGCTTATACAGAAAAATAATAGGAACCCAGGATGATGGGTTGGACCCGATGATCTCTCGAGGTCCCTTCCAACCCCTATGATTCTGTGATTCTGTGATTCTATGATAGCATACATGGGGCAGAATCTGTCCCCTTGTTAGAAATTAGTACATCTACAGTTTATCTCTTCCCATAGTAAGCATTAAAGCTGTGCCCTCTAGACTCAAATGAAATGAACCTCACTTCTTTAAGGTGAATAAAATTATTGTAGGGAAGGTTGCTGAGAAGGTTATGGAACAAATCTCTTGAAAGTAATTTCCACATGAGGCTCATGTGTCTCTCAAAGTATTCTTATAGCAAAACTGGTGACATGTGATCTGGATAAGTGGATGTTAAGGTGAATTTGCTGGACTATTGGGATTGAACAGTGATAGAAAGTCCAGCCTGTAACCAATTAAGAGTAGCATCCCTCAGGGTGCTGGAGCAATACTGTCTAACTAAAGTTTGTAAGCCATACCTGGGTGAGGAAAGTGACTGGCTGCTTTTCAGACAATAGGAGAAAAGATCCTGGAGGACCTGGTGGACTGGTTAGATGTGAGTATGCTATGTGCCACTGCAGCAATGAAGACCAACTGCCTAGCAGGCTGTATTAGCAAGAGTACAACCAGCAGGTCAAGATGTGATCCTTCCTCTTGCTGTGGCATTTGTTCAAGGCTTCCCAATGCAAGGAAAGCATTGGCATACAGATGGTCAGGGAGCTGGAGGACATATGAGAAGAGGCTGAGAAAACTGAGTTTGTTTCGAGTTACCAGCAGAAGGCTGAGTGGGATCGTTTTGCTGTCCACAGTTGAGTAATGGGAGGTCATAGAGAAGACAGTAATAAACTTTTCTCTCAGGTGCACATTGATAAGACAAGATACTATTATTGTGTGTTGTGACAGGTGAAATGCTGATTAGCAATCAGAAAAAATTCTTCACCATGAGGTTGATCAGATCCTTGCTCAGGTGCTCATAAGAAGTTGTGGAATCTCCATCCATGGAGACACTCAGAACTTGCCCGGACAGTGTCCTTAGCAACCCGATCGAGTTAACCTGCTTTGAGCTGGAGTTGGAATAGATATCTCCAAAAGCTTCACAGAGTTAAAATTATTTTATGCTATGCTGTATGGTTGAGTGTATTCACAACATTTGTTTCTACACTACAAAAAAAGGTTGTCTTTTTTTTTTTTTGAGAAAAGTAATTGTCATTTAGTAGTAATCAGACAGTGATATTACTGTTGTGACTAAATGGATTTTAGAGAAACAGAAATGTTTCCTGGAAAGTCACTTGTTGGGGGGAAGGGAGGGAGGGAGGAGAGAAGAAAAATTAGAAAATAAAAAAGCATGACTAAATGCAGTGGGGTTCAGAATGAACCACTAAAGTCAAATCAGTCTGTGGTGGTGCTGATGCTTCCCTTGCAAGTTGCCTACTGGTGTCCTCTGTGCTAATTCTTATGTAAGTCACATTGAAACCATTACAAATTATGAGTATTTGTAGAACATAACATAAAAAGTCATATTACAATTGATGTAATCTACTGCTATCTGGGAATTTTCATAAACTATTACAGTATAATGGTGCCTGCTAGCACTGCTATAATTAATTTAAAGATAGCATTTCCACTAAAATCTCTTCTTTTCCAGAGCTTATACATCTGATAAAAATTCCTCCAAGGCTGAAACTAGGTACACAGGGTCTTGACTGTGGAATGAATTATTCACAAAACATTAACAGAAGAAAATATGATAATTTCCTACGACATTTTTAAATGGGCTTTGTTTTACTAAAATAAATACGGCAAGTGGAAGCTGGAAGTGACAAATGGCTGCTAGCTCTATCGGAAGGGGTAAAGAAATGTCAACAATGATAGTCTTGAGTTGCACAAGGAGATTGTAACAGCCATGGATCACACCTTCTTTTTACAAGCTACACAACTTCAAATTTCTGATCTTATAACATTGCTTTAATTTACTATATATCTCTTTTTATTCATACAAAAATCTGCTTATGTGCTTTTCTTTGGCATACAATAATACTCAAAGAGCAGATGTTCTTGATGTTTCTTCTTTTAAAATCCTGTTACCAAATGATTGAGAGTCAAGTAATCATTTTACAGAGCAAATAGCCCTGTTACGGAAAAGACCAGTGATCAATGCTGAAGATCCAACTGGAGGAACATCAAACGTCTACAAGTAGATTGCCATTAAAAAAAAAAAAAAATCACCACAAACAGTGCCTGAGAGCAGAATGTAACACCCTTCCGACCTTAGCCTCTTCCAGTTAGTGGATGGGCCTTTGTTGCTTTCACGTTAATGAAAACTCTCAAACCTCGAGGTTTAACCAGTCTCTCTCTCTGCTTCAGATCCACTGCTTTTTGCATCAGTCCCCCTCCTAGCTATTCTCCATTATGGACGACACCATGAAGAGAAATTCTTTACCCAGCTCATGGGTGAAGTGCCATGGGATGTTCATGGGTGAACTCCAAATAAACCTGTGATGTTGACCCCTCTTACTGAGGAGAAGAGGATGCAGAAAAGAACAAAGGCAGTTGCCAAAAAGATGATAGGCATTACTTTAAGAAGTCTGACTTTGGAGATTAAACTCTTGATGATGCTAGAGATGATGACCTTGCAAGGCAACAGGGGCACTTTGGTCATGAACATCTGGGGCAACCAAGGGATCTGAACCACCTAGACTACAGTGAACTAAAACTCCATAAAAGAGCATGACTATCAGGAATATGATGGTGTAATGCCAGATACATGATTCATAGAGCATCACTTGGTTTTATAACTGCTTAGAAAATGCTTTGAGTTTTATTTTAAGGAATGAATTTAAGAAACCGTATTTACATCTTGATAAATCTTACAACTTTACTAGGAATCAGTATGTTACAGTTCTGTTTCTGATTCATTGTGAAGCTTTTTGCAGAAACATCCTCAGTTCCTTATGGGCATTCCTAGTATAGATTTTAAATAAACTGTGCAGTAATCTGTCTTCCTTCCTTTTCCAAACCCACCATCCCATTCATGTTCATTCTGAGAGAGCTGTATGTTGATACACTGATGTTTTAGCCTGGTCAAATCAGTTAAGATACACATAAAAAGAATTAAAGGGGGGTTAAATGATATTATGTAGAATGCATTTAAAAACACATACATAAATAATCACTGAAATTTTGAAATAACATTATGACTGCACACTAGTATTTACTTTTCCCAAACTTTTTAATAAGGATATATGCAAGTTTGATAGAATTTTAAAACATAACTGCAAAAGGAAATGAGGCAAAGATTCAAAGCTCAAATTTCATTTTGGTTACGGGTTTTATTTCTTATGTGTTCTGTTCTTTGTCACCTATATTTCAGAATTTGAATACTGTACAGATAACCTCCATGGATGCCTGTATTCTAAGAGAGGATTTATCATTGTAAGGGTGTGGAACATTAGTAAGAAAGCTCGTTCACTTCCATATATGTTGAGTAAGACAGTGTATGAAGAGTGGTATGCTGTAAATTGGTAACATTTTATTTGGGTTAATAATTATTGCCGTTAGGGACAGGGTTTGTTAAAAACCCCCCTTCACTCTCGATTCAAAGACCATCAACTGTCAAATCATATTTCATGTTGATATGAAAGCTAGTTTTGAGAACATGTACCATAATTCATTTAGGTATCTGTCAATAGTCATTACACACTAACTGATTAGGGTGTAGGAAGCCATGTTTGAACTTGCTAATCAGACAGTAGCAAATAAATTGTATTTTCATTGTGCAACTAATTACTAAAATGAAATCTTAGGGGAAAAATCCTGATATATGGATCAACATTTAAATGGAATTCACTGTTCAGAAGTTGCATTTGAGATACAGGATTTATACACTGTAACGATACAGCTGTATTATTTTGTAATTCTGTTCTTGCAAGTGAAATGTAACATTAAGATTGAATGCTTTCTGCATAGGTGTAATTATGACATCTGTACATTTGCTTTAAAATAGAGACATTGATGAATGAAATCTTTACAGGATTTATTCTAACCATAATTTTGGTGGTTATTATTGACCAGAAGATTTTATCAGCCTTAGGACAAATCTGCAATTATGAGATACATGTATTAACAACACATTTAGAGCATAGGAAGTTCCGCACCAACATGCAGAAGAACTTTTTCACAGTGAGGGTGACAGAGCCCTGGGACAGGCTGCCCAGGGAGGTGGTGGAGTCTCCATCTCTGGAGATATTCAAGACCCGTCTGGACACCTATCTGTGCAATATGAGCTGGGGAGCTGCTTTGGCAGGGGGGTTGGACCTGATGATCTCTCAAGGTCCCTTCCAACCCCTATGATTCCATGATAGTGTTTTGCACAAAATTATGGAAAGGAAAGTTCAGCATATTGAAAGAAAAAAAAAGGCTGACTGCATTGAGTGCTTTTAATTCTGTCTAGATTATGGATAGTTGTCAATGGGGAAAATGAAGTGTCTGGATTCTGAGCAAATAACAGTCACAGTTTGGTGTCTAAGAGATGATTTCACTGTCTTCACTGCATGTGGAAGAGGTGGGAAAATAAGGAGGAGGAAGTTATAAATGAGTCTACCATCTCCCTTTATTGCAAGGAGCAGCAAACATCACTCACATCTACTTCAATACAAATTGTGGTGAACTTGCAGCTACTTGGTTTTATGCTGGAATATAGTCCTTATTTCCTATTCAACACACATGGAATCATAAAAAATAGGGGCTGGAAAAGACCCCAGAAGGTCACCTGCCCCATGTCAGAATCAACAGTACATAAACCACTCCTGACAGTATTTATCTCACTTGCTTTTAAAAAACAATGCAGTGACAGAAATAAGCACCAGCTTCCTAGTCAGTCCATCCCAATGCTTCATTATCTTACCACTGCAAGGCTTTCCTAATGCTTAACTTAAATCTCCCTTCTTACAGTTTAGGCAAACTAGTGGTCTTACTGCCAGTGAAAATGGAGAACAGCTTATTACCTTCGTCACTGTGGCAGGCTGTGGTGTATTTGAAGACGAGTATGTCTCCCCTCAGTATCCTCTTCTCCATAATTCCTAATATTCATGGCAGACAGGATGTAGCAGTAACACGAAGGAAGTAGCTCAGTGCCATTCCATTTGGTTGTACAAGTTTATGTTAAATCTAAGTGACCATGAAACCACGATTGAGGAAAGACAACATCACAGCTATTCAAGTGGGGCCAAGTACAATGCACATTGTAGTCAAGAGAAGGACTAAAACTGAATCTGCAACAGATGAAACCAAATCTTTAATTCCAGAACAACTCCCAAAAAAACTGTAACTTCCCAGGTAAATACACAATTCTGTATGAAGACTCAGACCAGCTCAAGAGATATCAAGGAGTACCTGGAGAGTGTCTCCAGTATTTCTGAATATGGTCAGTAGGTGCTAGGTTTATTAATTTTTTAATTATTATTTAATACATTGTTAAACTACCAGAAAATAATTACTATTTGCATTTCACTTACAGGCTCGATTCAACTTCTTTATTACATTGCATACTGGCAGAAAGGCTTGAAAATGAAGCTTCTATGGTAGCTCACCCAGGAGATTTTGAGATGTGCTTTCATATCACTTTTCCTCTAATAAATCTTGGTCATGTGTCTGTTGGTGGAAAGTGAGCCACAGTCAGATATGGGAGGAGGAGCACTTCAAGGGAATTGATTTTAAATGAAAGCATAGCTATGCAGACGGTGATTTAAAGTATTTCTAAATTATTCCACCTTATCAGGAACTTCATTTCATCCCCTTAACATTATTGGCAGGGCACGACCACTGACATTTCTTGCTCCGTGTTGCTCTTGTGTAATTGCCTTGTTTCATTGCTTCAGCTTTGGTTGGAAGGCGTTAAAAAATTTAGTAAGCTCTGCTATATAATCTTTACTTGGTATCTACTTGCTTTCAAGAGTACTGTGATCTCCTGTTTCCTGCCTGGAACTTTTTAATTTTGCACCTGGCTTGTGAAACAGATTCCTAGACAGCCTTAATTATTTAACAAAAACAACGACTTGGTGTTCTGCAACATCAGGGACTTTTGTTAAATAAAATACAACTGAGTAAACATGAGACTCTCATCCGTTCCTTGTCTTCCTTAGTTCCTTCTATGAAAGAGGACAATAAATGTATTGATCCTTCTTGCTTTTGGTGCAAGCACTGAAAAGTTTCTTTCTATATTTTATTCTTTGTATTGAGGAAATTTTTACAATATAGGGACTGCTAGGTCCAAAACTGAGGCCTCCTTATTTGTAAACAGCAGCTTTGTCTCTGATGCATTAATGACAAGCCATGTGGATATTTCACTATGCTCGAAGTTTAAGACAGCTCTTTTTTTTCAGAAGCCAGTGCCCCTTTTGGAGACATATCTCCATTTTATAATTAAACTATCACCCTCCTTCAGTTTCTATCAGATATTTCGCTACCCAGCTGTGACTTGTCAATAATATTTAGAGTAGAACAAGTTAAAATGGAAAATGAGCTAAAAATTCAGAAAAATGTTCATTTTTAATTAAAAAAAAGCCCAACCACCTTCATGTAATTCCAATTAAAATATAGATATGCCTGCTGACAGTTCTGATTATTAGGGAGTGTTTGGTGCTCTGTGCACTAAAACACTTTGTCGTTACTCAAACTGGAACTTCTATCCTAGAGCAGGTGAAGAAAATTAGTGTAGGACTTGTATAAGGAAAACTAGGGCCCAAAGGGCAGTTTTGGTTTCTGTGGCTGAGAATGGGTCTGAGCTGGAGCTTGCCTCTCTTGTGCTCTCAATTGCCTAGCTGCTGGACCTAAGCAAGCACCAGACTGGAAAAGAGAAAGTAGATTGGGGAACCAAACCCAAATGGAGGGGAGCTGTCAGGAGGGACGCTGTAATGGGTTGCTAGCAAGGAAGAGGTGGAGACTGTGACTGATAGCAGAGCAAGGGTGAAGCAAACATCATCTTCCCTGCTCAGCTGGGATTCTTTTTTAATGCAAGGCTGTTGGGAAGGGGAAGGACAAGGGAGGTATGAATATAGTTATGATTTTAATTTCTGCTGCAGTCACCCAGAGCACAACATTAATCCTTTGTAGAGTTATCACAGTAATGTAAAGAAATTAAATGTAAGTAGTGTATCTATAAAAACATATAGAAAAGAAGAGATTGCAAAAGTAAGTAATTAATTTAAGCCACTTATCTTGCTTACTGGCAAATTGCAGAAGTATTTTGTCCTCATTTTCTTCTCACTGCCATTCCAGCTCCATCCACTCTAATGATCTCCCTGCTGTTTTGGCTCTGACTGCTCTTAACCACATACAAAAGTTGTCTGTCTTTACCCTATCAGTACCATCCAAAGGCACAGCAATGGGTATTAGGAGACATAAACTGCTGAGTTTTGCTCTTGCATGTATTTAGGAAGGACAATATAGCAGTACATCTCCCTTCTTATCTAACCTAGAATATTCTCAAGCTGCAGCATCTTTAATACTGAAAATCCAGAGTTTGATGGAGAATCAAAACTTTGATTTCTGAACCCCCCTCATTACTTCATTAATTATTAATCAGAAAAAATAATACTTGTTTTAGGAAAAGAAGTTGCAGGCTTTGGACAAGGAAATTACCGATGATCCTATAAACTCCATATATGCATGTGTACCTGTGTCAAAGTAGATAACAAAATGTTCTTAATGATACCTGCTTTACAGAAGGATGCAATTCGTGGCTAAACAGAGATTTGCAGTAGGAATGTCAAGGCTTCTGACTTGTGTAAAACATTGTGGTCACATCTTGCCAAACACACTGATAAAATTCATCCTGTGTTTCTTTATTTCAGGACAAGACTCTTTAGGGATTGCTGGATTGAGAAATGACAGATGTTTCAGCTCTTGCAGTTGTTGAGGAAGGATTGAACTGGAGAATTAAAAATAATATTTAAGTGCCTAAAGAGAGGTTGGCAAACAGAATGTGGTCTTTTGTATAAAGTCTTCTTTAGCAGGGGATGAAGAGATTTGTTTGTCAATGTAATAAAGTAATAAATGGACAGAACTCTGTTCTTGTCAAATGAGGCTGGAAGATTGGTCAGTTCAAGTGGAGATACTTGAGCTTTCTATCCCAAAGTACAAATTTTGTTTCATTAAACCATCACACATAAAACATGCAATGTCTGTAAAAAGTTAATGGGTTTTCCGTAAGGGAAGGTTATATTTAGCCTCATGGCAAAGGATACAGTATGATGACTGTTTATTATTTTATTAATGCTATGAATATAGCAACTTTATGAATCAAAATGCTAGGCTGCTAAAGCAGAAAAAGAAAATTATGAACACATTTTCATGAATTCTGGCAACTTTCCAGACAGTCATTATAGGTAGGATTATCAAAACACTTCAGCCTTGGGCTAATGCTCCCATTGTCATCAATGCTTGTCAGACAGAGTGGGCCTCACCAACTGCCTTTGTTTTTGCAGGAGACGAGAGGATGCAGGCCCATCATTTTTTATCCTTTTCACATGCCTATTTTTAGGACCAGCCACAGAATCTAAGTGTTGGGCAGGAGTACTGGAATATGCACCTATTTATAATAAAGCATGTGGTCATGCATAATCTGCATAGACTAGTTGTGTATGGATGCATTTACAATGGTATATAACCACCACTGTAATGACAAAGACTAACAATGCCCTTCCCAAGTCCCTATGCAAGTTATTTAAATTTTGCATGCCAGTTTTTAGAATTTGAAATAAAATTCTAGAGTCAGAACTGGGTGAAACGCATGGGTGGCAGAGGGCTACAGGGTCTTCCATTGATCCTCTCTCTTGACAGGTGCTAGATGCCCAAGTTAAGCCACTGACTGATTGTTATTGATGCATTGTGGATAGGAAAGAAGCAGATGCGGCTCTCTGGACAGAGCAACCCAGAGACTGGAGCACAGAGACCCTCCCAAAAGATCTTACAGATGGCAATGGCTCAGCCCCAATTTGCATTGTTCTGTTTATTATTTGCTTTGTTGATAAAGCTAAATCCCGAGGAGAGGTGGAATCTGCTGGTTTACATAGTGCATACATCCCTTTTTCAGGGTGTAATGAATACTGTGTCGTCAGAGAGGTTGGGAAAAACTGTCACCTCCAAGCAGAGGTGGCTTTTTCTGGCAGCCACAGGGTATTGCACATCTCTGGAACTGACTGAGGGATATCCAGGGGGCAGAAGTGCAGTGCTGCTGTTGCTGGGTTTATTTTTTCCCCTTTTTTTTTTTCCTTGAAATAAATAAATAAGAAGGAGGATATTTTAGATTTAAAACAAAGTTGTAAATTTAAAACAACCTCTCTCCATAATGAATTGTCAGTTACTTATTGATTTTTTTAGCTACACAGTCTGTAAACATTTCAAATTAAGTGTGTCTTGTCATGCTGCTCCCGTGCTCGAAAGTAACGTTATCATAGACCTCTGCAAAGCCACATGCAAGGGCCATTGCTGAAGTGTTTCTGGGGATGAGGAGGCTACCACCAGCTCTCCTCCATGACACCCAGTAGTGCTGTCTGTATGGGCACAGGAAGAGATCAAGGGTGCTCCAAATTTGCTTCACTTGCTCTTCTTCACATCCTTAGCTTATAATTTTTGTCATTTTTGCCCTTTCTATCTTGCCTGTACCCAAGGGGTCAGAATGTGAAAAGCACTATATAGTGTAAACATCACTGTGAAATAGCTAATTTGCCACAGTGGCAGGGGGTCTCATTGCTACTCCTCTACCTCCTTTTTCTTTCAAACATTTGACAGCACTTCCTCCTCCTGCCACCTCCTGACCTGAATCAGGGACACAACGTGTGATCATTTGTTCATCAATTATGTAACATCAGCAGGACAGGAGGTTTTCCAGGGCCTGGATCCCCCCCACGCCTTTTTCCCCCAAACTTTCCTCTCTCGCAAAACTCTACTGTAACACAAGAAAAAATAAAACTGGGACAAATCAAGTCTTGCCTAAAGACCAAGAGCATGTACTGGGGTCAGTGGGAATGCACAAGAGTGAGCAGAAGGGGACGGATGTTTGTGTTTGGAACCTTTTTTGAAGTGTGAGTGCTGATTCCCATGTACTGTCTGCAGTGAGTCAGTGCGAAGTCTTCGTGCCAGTTCTCAGCCCTCTAGTGCCTGAGTTTTGTCACATCCACAGTTTTCTTTCTTTCTCCCGTAGCTTTTATGTGACCCTCGAGCTCATAATATTCCACACGCTGAGTGTCAGCTGAGTCCAAACAAAGAGACCTTTCTACTCTGGCAGAAATTCGTTAAAGTCTCCGGCATCAGAATTTACGGCAGCTTTCTTTTGAAATGCTTGACATTTCCTCACAATTTCTTAGATATACTTGGTGGGTAAAGTGCGTCATCTTTGTTTGAATTTATCACACATAATAAGCCATTTTCTCCCAGTTTAATGTCATCCCCTCGGTAACCAGGAGGTCGGAGGCAACAACGCAAAAACAGCAAATTTGTCAATGGAATGTGTAAAGCTTAGTATAAATTTATCTTGTCCTAATCCCTTGGCCCCTTTTCATACCATGATTTTTCATATGCATATGAGAATTTTCAGAGTATTGGTTTCTCACACATTTCACTGCCTGTGGACAGAGCTAAAATACAGGCTGAGCTGTCAACTTCCATCAAGGCAAATTAAAAAAAAAAAAAAAAAAAAAGGAAAGGTTCCATACAGTAAACTGTGTTTCACCCTCCCAACCTCCATCCTCTTTGAAGCTGAACACTGTTCCCTCTATATTTTTTACTCGCACAGAACTCGACGGATTCTCTGTGGAAATAAAATTAAAGAAACGAAACCAATCGATAACTTTTGCTCCCAATGAACTGAAGTGAGCTTCACTGAGGCCCAGAAGTCCTGCTTTCTAGAATCCTGATTTAAATAAAAAGAAAAATAAAGAAAGAAAGGAAAAGAATCTCAGTTTATGCATCAGGTCATCCACACGAAGACTTCAGATGGCAGTAAAACTCACAGAACAGTTCTCTTTTTTCCTTGGTGCTCTCTGCTTGCATCTAGCCATTGCTGTGACATTTCAAAGTGAGGATCCTCTGTTGCAGAGGTTACCTAACTGTTTATTCTTAAAATAACTTTGAAACTTCAGGCCTGCTTCTTCTTAGAAATTGGGAAAAGGTCAGTACATTTATTAAAGGGATAAATAGCTGATGTTAACTCTTAAAACAAGGTATCCCTCAAGACATTTACTGTAACCAGGAGTTACACTGAGTTTTATTAGACCAATTTTGTGTGGTAAAGGAATCCTGTGATACTTCTGTAGTCCCAGCTTTAGTGTGCTTTTAAAAGAGGATTCCACACCAGCAGGAATAAGCAAAAACAATTCCATGAGTATTTCTCCAACTTATTAGTTGGGAAATTTTTTTTCACAAATTTGATCAAAATGGAAATTACCCAGACATAGACATTTTGGGGGGGGGGGGTGGTGGTGGTCATGTTTTGTATGAATAGCTGACAGTGAAACAAACCAAAACCTGCTGGCAAAACTATCCATCCCAGTTTAATTTAATAAAATTGTCCAATCCAGCTGAGGATTTTTACCAGGGCAAGCTCTTGAATATGGATTTATCAATTTGGAGTCCAAGAGAAGTAACAAAGCAGGAACATACATGTCAAACACCTAAAATACATCAGGTGTATTAATAATCTTATGTTGCATTCTGAAGGCATTGTGCCAGACATTTTCAAGGGAGGGCTAGGGGGGTTCAGTGTCAGTTTTTATGTGGGAAGCATCCTTTTAAAAGAAGAATGACTGGTTATTCAGAGTACCTTTACAGCCTTTACAACTACATGGTATATGAACCTCCCCTACCACATAACCATTAGACCCCAAATATATATTGTACAATCAAATGTTCTTTATATATGATTTGCTGGTGGGATCAGCACAGCAGGAATGATTCTGTGTTGTTTCTTTAGTAATGGTGAGTGAAGATTGAGAAGGTCTGGGACAAATTCTCCCCTACTTCTCTGTTCATTTCTAGTTTCTTAATGGTAGGCACAAAATCTTCTCAATCAGGACAGTAATATTTCTGTTTGTTGTCTTCTAAAGAGCTAAGAGAGAAGAAAAGCACACAACAGTTTAATATGAAGGAAAACTTTGCTGAGGAATCTTCTTCAGATTCTTGGTGACTCTTCTTGTCATTCATTTCTTCTGTGATGCAGTTCATCCAGCCCTGCTTTTGGACTCTTGCATCACAGGTTGTTATATTTAAAGCCACTGAAAGGAAATATGTATTTTCACACACTTTAGTCATCATGGTATTTTCTGTCAGTGGTAGTCACTGAAAGAATTTACTGGAACTAGTTGAAGAGAAGGACTGCATCATGTTTTAACTACCAACAACATTTTTGTTTTCTTTTATTTTTAAATTGGTTGGAAGCAGCAGCGCTGAGGTACTGACAGGCTGATTCCTGTTCTTACCTCTGCTGTCAGAGTGCTTCCAAAGACTGTTTATTGATACTGTGATAGGCACTTTATATATAAAAATATATTTAAAAACATATATATTTGTGGTGACATAATCAAAACTAGAGCTAGTCAAATGCAGCACTAAGGTGATCAAAAATTTATTTCCCTTTGGGGATCAGAAATTAAAAGCATGCCATTGGAAGTACTGTACAAGTAGTCAAATGCCTAAAAAAGCTTTCCATCTTCTTCTGCAGCATAGGCACTTGCCTTTGCAGGAAGGGCAATACTAGGACAAACTGATAATTAGTCTCATCTGTTCTGGCAAGTCTTGTAGTATGATCAGCACACAGGTCACTGTTTTGGAGGTAGGTTAGGTCTGAGGTTTGTGCAGGTTGCTTCCTTATGAAGGAGGTTTTTAATAGCTAAAAGAAAAAAAATAATTAATATAATTCCACTGGATGTTTTAAACATATTTTGAAAGATGAACACTGATATTTTTGTTAAATATTTTTGACCAAAATCTCCAGAAATTATACATTTAATCTAACAAGCTTAATGCATGTGACATTTATGGAATAAGGCAGGAGAAGAAATGCAGGAGAAGAGAATTTAACAACAATATTGTAATCAGTGGGTTGAAAGACTCTTTTTAGGTAACTTTTACTGTGTGGTTGCTCATTGTCAAAAAAAATATTGGTGATCTTGGGAAAATCTGTGATTTGGGGAAGGCATTTGTAAGCTAGCACTGTGAATTTCCCTTTAATTTAAGGGAAACTGTCTTAAGTGGGTTGGGAAAGGGAGTTAGTCAATGAATGGGAGTTTGGGTCAAGCATGGGGCTTTGAGTACATCACATTACACTTAATTCGGTGCCATGCTTTATATAACCTCTTAGTCAGTTCCTTTGGAGAAATTAAAATGGAAACTTACCAAGGGGAAAACAATGGAAATGCAAATAGTGGAAAATACAGTATCTCCTCCTCTTTCTCTGGGTGACTGTTTAAATCCATTCGCATATGTGTTTGTCATCTCTTTCTGGAGAATTTGACACTTTTCTACTTCCACAATTTCAACCTGCAGTTGAATCTTTGTAATGTAGACAAAATCATCTAAAATAACCTCAAATAATGCCCTTGGAAACATTAAAGCAGGTAATTATAAGGAAAGCAAACAGTTGATTTTTTAAAAAAGATCAAAAATACATTGTTGAAAGGATACATAGTGATCATTACCTTTGGATATTACTAGTATGATAAATACCTTACTCAGAAAATAAACTCAATACTTGCAGTTTCCAGTGTCAGTATGAAGGACCATCAGAGATGGTGATGATTTCTTTTTTTTTCTGGAGGAGGAGAGTTATCTATTTGGGTCTAGTTCTTTTAGATATGCAGTATTTTTTTTTAGTTACTTAAAGCATAGTCCTACCTGATCCTGAGCTACCCACCTGGTTTTCTCTTTAATCAAACTAGCTCATAAAGACATAGATCTACAATATTGGCCTTTGTACAGCAGATCATGTTAAGAATTAAATCAGAGAACAAGAGCTGATCAAACACCTCACTGTCTCCTTTTTTACCAGTTGGTTGGTTTTTTTCTTATAGAAAGATCATATTTAATCAACCGGGATTGCCTAGCTGAGTGTGTATGGTGTTACAATGGGAAGTACAGTTACCTATATTTCAAGCCAACTTTTTATCACCTGGCAATGCTTAATGTTCTGAGACTCTGTCATTCCAGGCTTTGTGATTTTACATGGCAGCTGATCTTACAGATCTTTTTAAAAAGCGTGGAAATCCAGTGTAACATAATTGACTTAAAGTAGGTGAATGCAATAGGAGACTGGCAGGAAACTGGTGAAATGGGTTGATGATTTCCCAGTATTTCTTTTGCTGATGCCTGATTTTGGAAGTTATGCTAAGCAGCACGTATCAGGTGATAGCAAAGGATGCTTAGTACTACATTGACCTCAGATCTCTTGTATTCCATATTTTCACCCTGCTGGATTTTGTTTTTTCTCAGAAGATTCTGAAAGAAGACCTTAGAAGATAAGAAATAGATCATTGCATTGTGTGATGATTATGACATAGGCAGCTGATGGCACTGCTATTGCAGGAAGATGGAAGCATGACGTGTAGAGAAATTATATGTTCTGTTGCTGCTGGTTGTGGCTGCTACTGAATGATTTTCAGACACAAACTCGAATTTGAAACATTTAGACGCTATTCATTGTGCTGAAGTAGCTTTGGAAAATATATGACTGACTGGCTGCCACAGAGGCCAACTATAGAGTCCCTATGGGTCTTGACCTCATGCTACATCTGAGCTCTTGTCAAGTTCTCACAGTCAAAGATAAAGTTCTTTTCAAAGTCTCAAATGTGTTTTCCTTCATCTGGTGTCCAATCAAAGGTGGGATTTTCTCTAGTAAGTTCCTCATGGCTGTGTTGTTCTGTAGCTCTGTTACTCATCATGTACACAAGCAGGGTCTTAAATCTGTGGCCTTTATACTGAAATTGATTTTTCAGTAAAGATAGGAACTGTTGTATTCCACCCACATAGTAGAGAGATTTCTGTACATAAAGTGGGAATGTGCTATTCTGGCAATACATTGTATTTACCATCTATTCACGTCATTCTGTGGCCAGTGGGAAGATAACCACTTCCCACTGGAAGACTGTTGAAACTGAGCAGGCTGAGGCAAAGTAATTATGAATGTCCAACTTAAAAAAAAAAAAAAAAGTAGCTTATTTTTACATTCAGAATGCCTTAGACATCTTCCCCCTCCCCTTTAATTTAGGTTGCATTCAATTTAATGTGCATATAGCAGTTGCAAAGAACTAAATGAAGTTTGTTGCATTGTGGTACTTTAAGAAAACATCCTCGTGACAAATACTGTAGTAAGGTATTAGGGACAAATCACCTGATCCAGGGATTACATGAGAAACTATAAGCTGGTCTGAGTCAGGAGTTTATAGTGTGACCTGAAACTGGGCATGTTTTATGTTGTTTAAGTTTAATTTTAATTGTTGTTTAAGATGAATTTTAGATATGTTATAGAACTCTGTCTTAAACCAAGCATGGAGTTAGCTCTCTAAAGGTCCTAAAATGATGTTTGGTTAATTAATCATTAAGTTTTTGTTGCTAAGGGCCTACCTTTATAATTTGTATAGATTTCTTGCTTATGAATAACATGTGTTGAGGGTCTCTGTAATCTAGCAGAAGGGGATGCAGCGTTGTCCAATGGCTAGAAGATGACACCGTCAAATCTGAATATGAAATCAAGTATAATAACAATGAAGATGTCTGCACAGTGAAATGGAATACCAGTGGAAATGGAATTGCCCAATTTCTTATTGTCATTTGGGAAGGTTTGGTTTAACCAGTTGCAAGTTATAGTATCAATATAGAGTCAACAGGGTGAAATTTACTGCCCTGAGATATAAAGTCACATGGGATTGTCAAATTATTCTTTCTGGCCTCAAACTTTTTGAATCTATCCTTCATACCAAGCTAACATTATGTGTTTCTTTCCTCCCTCAGCACCCCTGGGCTACTTAGAAACTTCTTTACCGCTTTACTTCATTAAGATTGCTTTAATCAAGTCATGAGAGCCTAGGTAAAGTAGGAAATCTGAAAGTTTTAAAGTTACTAGCTGGTAGCAGGTTTGAAATGACAGTAGAGGAGAGGGAAAAGACACTAAAATATTTGATTTCATGAACTCCAGATTTATAGATAGCAAGAAGTCAGAAGTAATTAATTATTACTCTGCATCTATTACTAAATCCTGTAAGTGACAGTCAGCCCAGAAAATATGCTGGCATTTTTAGTAAATGAAATTAAAACAGAAACTGAATAAGATACTGAGAATAATCAACAAGATCATGCTGTCATACAAGTTATAATAATGGTACCTTTCATTCTTCTCTGGGGTGCTGTCTTTTCCTTCTCCTCAGCATATGTGCCCCAGAACAGAGATCTAGCATCTATATAACAGCAATGCTGTTTAACCCAGAACATATGATTAACTGATTCACCTGCTAATGTTGTCAGCTGGACCTCTCATAAATATTTCCTCGCCTTTAGGGACATTACATTCTGGAGAAGAATATAGTTAATTGATAGATTAATAAAGAGCTAGGGGAGAAAAAGGCTGTGATCATGTCATCTGTGTTTAATAGGGTAGTTTTTCCATGAAAATTACTATATTTTTTTCACTGCTTTGACCATCAGACAAATCAGTGTGAAGAAAAGATGGACTCATATCTGAGAGCCGAACGACCATATTTTTCCTTGAAGGTCTGAACTCTGGGTATGCCTGCCCTTACAATCTAGATACAGAAAATACAGCCATGAGTGGCTGTCCTGGCTTTGTGTCAAAGCTGCTTTAGGCCGCTGACTTTTTGTAACTATTGTGGGCTTGGTTTCTCAATATCCTTTGACAGATGTAAATCAGATTATATAGGAAGCTCACAAAAAGTATTACAGTAAAACAGAGAAGAACTTGCCACGTGTTACTCAAAATTTTATCATGGCAGCTTGCAGGCAACTTCCCTCTGTGAGTCACAGCCATCACTTTCCTTTTCATTGTCTGCCTGCATATTGTTATTTAGGTGTGACAAAAAATTAACAGATCATTTTAATAGAATAGATTTTATCTAGAAGAAGCATAAATTAATGGACAAAGGGAGGTTCGGATCATCAAGTAATTTTTATAATTTTCAAATTTTTTGCTAGATATTACTTTCCAAACCAAACCTGCAGTCGGGTTAAGGGAAAACAAGGAGCAAATGAAAGGACTGTACATTTGTGTACGCAGTGTTATGAAGTTAAAGAACATTTTTCTACATGCCATGCATGGAGAAAGATAAACTTCTCAAAAACATGGCAAAGTTTCTATTATAGCTGAGTCTACAGTTTTGTTTAAGAGAAAAAAAAAATCAGCCAAAATCAAATTCCAATTTAAAAATATTAGTTAACTAATTGAAATTTAACCATTAACTGTAAGTTGATTTAACCAGCAATAGAATCTGCTTAAATGGAATGGAAGAAAAAGATATATGCTCAGGGATACATGTCCAGGTCCTCTGAAATCAACAGATCCTGTGTGAGAGGAGCACACTGCCACCCTTCTTGACACTGCCATCCTATCTCCCAATGTCTGTTAAAAAATAAAAATAAAAGAAAAGGATCATAAAAATGGCATGTTTTAAGTGCATCTGAAAGACTGCTTGTACCTAATGTCAACTTCCCCCTCTGTCTCTAAACACCCCCTCAAAGTCAGCATCTGATGTGTGAACCTTTTTCAGCCTTGACATGCTAGATATATCAGAGACAGTTTGATGTATTTGCAATAAAACGGGAACTGCAGCAAGCTTGGAACCAGTGAAATTTACTGTTGTGAAAATGATGGCATTTTGATCCTGTGCAAGCCTCTAGCCCCTGCCCCCATCATCCAGAACAGCAGAAAAACAGTTGTTGTATAAAGTTTATTGAGGCTTTGGAAAGCATCTGTAACTTCTGGGTGCTGTAGTCCCAGGGAGTCTACTTTTTGTGAGAACCCCTGGTGACTCAACAGTAAAGTACAGTACACCTAAAATACAGGGTAGCCAGGAACTTGAAGTGGTTGTTGGCCATGTTTTTCTTCTGATAACAACAAAGAAAATTAAGATCTTTAAGAGGAAAAGTACAGATTTTCTCATAGATTTTCCCCATATAAGCACACAGTAAATTAAAAAGTATAAATTAAAAAGTCTAGGGGTTATAAACCCCTCCTTCTTTAAAAGCATACATTGGTAACCAATTCTACCCCATAATAAATCAGAGGGCTAGAGATTCTCTTGGCTTACTCTGCAAACATCTCTATTTCAAAACCTAGTATTGTTCCATTATTGTTTTCCACCTAGGTACCCACAGTTTCTGAAATTCTGAATCCTGCTTCGACACTTCCGTGAGGAGATTGCTATTAATCAAAGATTAAGATTTTCCTGAAAGAAAAAAAGCAACAGATTTGATGCCACTGATTAAGGCCAGATGCTGCCAGTTTTAATCCAGCTGAGTAGCACCCCAGGCCATTGGACTAGCTGGAAGATAGGATGGCCATTCGGTTCAAGTTCTTAGGGGTGACCCCTAATTTTAAAACCTGCAGTCTAGAGAGAGAATAGGAAAGAATTAGGGAATAATTTACTGGGGCATAAAGGTCTGGCTGGTGGACAAAATTATTGGTTTGTGCCTTCTGCATTTTCTGCCTTTGGATAAAGGGGCTAAACAGACAGAAAAAATCTAGCTTTCAAGAAATTTTAGCAATATTTTACCCATGGCCAGTGGAGTTTTTCAAATGCCTGTTCAATAGCGCTGGCCTGGATTCAGAATGTGTTTTCTGCTTATACGGTGTCTTGTGTGCTGGCCTTTTTTGTGTTAAATTCAACTGCAAAATCAGCAGAGCAAATAATTCCTCCCTGATTGCCCAAGAAACAGAGGTGCAATTTCCACAAATACTTCCAAAGGATTTTCTGTATTTGTAGGCCATTAGATAAGGAGACTCCAAGGTTCTGCTCGATTTCTAATGTTAAGTCATCCATCTGCAGTGCAGTAGAAAAACAGTTGAAGAACATGAACCATCTAGTGAATACAAATCCACATTGAAATAGAACTGTCAAAATTCAAACTCTTTTAAGGTGTGTTTGGGACATTCTGAATCACAAATGTCAATCTAGGGCATGTGCGAGCTATAAAAAATCATAGAATCACAGAATCAAAATCTTAGGGGCTGGAAGGGACGTTGAGAGATCATTGGGTCCAACCCCCCTGCCAAAGCAGACTCCCTAGCTCATATTACATGAAAGAAGAAGCAAAAGTTAATAAAATCTCTTTTTGTTCAAGTAAAAAATGAATGACTGCTATTAGCACTGAAAGTAATCTGCAATTATTGAGCATCTTTTGAAAACTATTGCAGATAGTGAGGTGGCAGCAAAAAACTGGACATCTCATGGATGACAGCGATGTAAAATATCAGCAGCCTTTCAAAAAGGGAGTGCAATGTGCAGTGCATGAAACCTGCAACTGAGCGTCAGCTGCTTTAGATCCTGCTGCAGTAGATGGATATTTAAGGGCTATCAGCCAAACTGTTCCACTGGTTTCAAACCAATATTTGTTGCTCAAGGTACCATGAACCTACAGACCTTGTCTTGCTCATGCTTTTATGCCATCAGAACTACAGCTATTTTCATATGCACACAGTTAGTATAGGAGGAATCAAGGGGAACTATAGAAACAGGTACTGGTTGATTCAAATATTTGCACAAGTTACAGAACCACAGAAGGGATTCTCACTTTCTCAAATGGTACTTTCCCTTTTTTTTTTCTATACATGCCAAAGATACATATGTGATGATAAAGCAGAGTAGAAACTTGCCTAGTTTGGAAGAAACTTGTCCCTCACCATAGGAAAAGAGAAGAATTTATCTTGGTGATAAGAGGACTGCTGGAAGATCTAGAAAATGACAGTTTTATGAGAATGTTTTTATTTCAACATGCTCTTTTCTTTCTTAAATGTAGCTATGAAGTGTTTGAGGACAGCAGGTCAGAACATGGTGGACCTTCAGGATCTGAATGATTTGGTGTTTACATACTTCTCTGGTGAAGAGGACTTTGCTATACTATATATATAGTATACACTTTTTAGAGTGAACAGTTGGCATTAACACCAAACAACTTCACGTTGAATCTACCTATATCAGAAGATTTATGCCTTAAAAGGGAAAATCTTGGCCAGAAGAGGGTGCAAAATTACCTAGCAAGAAGAGACACATTTTGTGTATTTTAAAGACAACTTCATGGCACACAAAAACACTAAGGAAAAGTTAATGTTGTACTATGCTTACCACATAGAAGTCCCCTAGCTGAGAAGAGCTTTCCATGAATCTTCTCTTTCTGGATCTCAAAAAAACATCAAGACTGAATGTGATAACACCAAAATCAGCACTGATACAAAACCACCTAACTGCTCAGTACCAAAAAAGTTATTAAGAAAACAAGCAATACTGAAAAAATAAAATCTCCCGTGTACCACATAGACTATTTCTGACTGATGTATGAATGACATGGAATGCATGCGTGGGACACATCAGGTATAGTCTTATCTGAAAAATAAATATCCTTATAAGTAGATCTCTTGGTATCCTGTGATCTTTTATAACTTTGTCATCCTATCTCCAAAGTGGCAGTATGATAACTTTCTTAACACTGACAATATGCCTGACATTCCACTGTGGCTCCATAGCAGAATAAGTAGATAGATAGATAGATAGAATTAATTTTAAAAGAGCTGTTTTAAAATAGAATGCTATTCAACAGTAAGATAAGTCAGCATAAGTCAGAATGGCAGATTGATCCTCATAGGATCAGCATTGAGGAGAACATATTTTATGATCTTATTTAACATTAAAACAATTCTGTGTCTCACACTGGATATTTGTCTAGACTGATAATAGAAATTACTACTTCAGTGAAGACTGTATAAGGGTAGCTTTGCTAGATCAGAGGTTATATTTACAGCACACAACCTACAACAATATCCTCTAATAAACCCAATTAGCACAGTGCTTTTAAGTAGCAGTGGCCACAAAAAAAATTGTTAATGAAGGAAGATGCCAAAAAGTCAGTGTGCTACTGAACTGAAATAAGACTACTTTTCCATGACATCCTGGAGAAGGTCACTTTGCTGCAAAAGTGAGGTAGTAACAAAAGCAATGGTTGCACTGTATGTAGTGGTAGCGCCTTCAAGAAGCTGCATACTTTTGGTGCAGGCAACACTTCATAGAGAGCCATAGCAGAAAATAGTGATGTTTGGAGCAAAGGGAAAAACCTATCTACGTGCAGACATACACCTAATGAACCATTGTAAATTCAAGTAATAAAACTCTGCTCAAAACTAGAGGCTATCCACGTATTCATCCTGAGTTAACAGTTCTGGAGCCTGACTGGAGGCAGTGTTTATTCATGTTTCCAATGTTACAAGAGTTGCCAATCAGATGGAGACCATTAACTGTTAAGGAGATCATTAACTGGGGAATTCGCAAAGAAAAACGACCAGTAGCTTGAATCAGAAGACTTCCCTTTGGTACTCATTCATATACAGTGTTCATTTAGCAACTCCTGCAAAATGTCATGCTTAATAGATGGTGAAGGTTGTTTCCTTTTCTGCTTTTGTTATTGAGATACTAAATGCTTAACATTTCAAGGTCCTTCACAGTACTTTTCTAATACTTTCTCATCATTGCTTCTTCACTTATGTAATACACTGTAATATATCATTATTACAAAAATCTCAAAACACATCATAAGATCCTACTCATTACTGAATTACTTTTTTCATAACACTGTTTTACTTACAAGGCTGTCTACATGTCAGTAGCTCAAAGAAAAGCTTCACCGAATGCCATAACTGTTGTATACAACCATACTCACACTTCTTCTGAGTTTAAAATTGGGTCCCAGCTATGGATTTTTACCATTGTCTAATGTAGAAGTGTAAGCCTGGAAACTGTTATTGTCTATCATAAATTGTTTTGCTCATCTGCGTAAATCCAAAGTTCAGGATTGTAAGTGAGAAGATTTTGTAACAATTTCTCTCTTTTCTATACTTCTTATAGCAAAAAAGAGAGTTAATTTGACTCTATATGAAAGCTGGCAGAAGATGGCAAACAGCATGAGTAATGGCTAACAAGTTGCAAATTAAACACCAAAGAGATGAGCACCAGCAGGAAAAAACCTAAGCATATCAAATTTTGTTATGCCTCTAGGCATAGGCCAATTTTGCTCTTCCATATAAAACTATATATAAAACTCTGCTATTAAGACATGATTGTTATATTTTCTTCTTAAAGAGATGGCTTTAATAAATGTAGATTGTTGGGGTGCTTTGTTTTTTAGGGGTTTTTTTCCCTTAGCATCACTGTCTGCAAGAAAAGAAGCCTAGGAGCGCAGAAAGCAATTCTGATCTTGACAAACAAGCTACACAGCACAATCATGTAAAACTTTGGGAGTACTACTGAACCCATTTGACTTAAAGAGAAATATTTCTTACATTTTCAGAGAAACCCACATCTTGCTCATCCATTCTGGAAAATCCTGTTGCAGAAAATGTACATGTACCTACTAAGGCTAAAACTGAATTTATAGCATATGTCTCTCACCCATGATTTCACTCTTGATTTTATTCCATGTATAATTGTACTGTAAGAAGATACAATTAAGCATATGATAAAGACAAAGAGTAATCCTTATTATTCAAATTTCCCAATTACTTCTTCATTGTATGGACTGCAAATTTTTATATTGCAACCTCAAAATATAGAGTATTTTAAAGAACCTGCCACACACTTTGGCATGCAAATAGTTTAATATTCCATTTGTGCAAAAGGGCTGGATAAGATGTGCTAACTTTGATTCCTTACTGGGTTTTGAATTAAATCAGATTAAATTAAATAAATTTGAATGATTTATCTATTGGAATTGTGAACAAAAGAAACTCTAATTGTTCTTATCTTCAACTGCACACAGATTTAAAAATTCTGGGTTTGTGCACTAGTTGCTGACCCATCAAATTTAGAGGAAGGATTCCCATCAGCCTCATTAAGGGCTGAGCCAGTAGTAAAGCTATAAATGCAAATTTCATAGCAAGAATCCATTGGAATTTCACTTTTTTCATTAACAGGCTGTTGTCCATGTTCTTGTCACGTTAATACCTTAGTGAAGCTGCCTACTAGGAGTAGGAGATTTTTACATGCTCTTTTTGTATTTTCCTACTCTTACCCAACTTTTCATATTGATGTCTCTTTGTTCAGTTGACTCTACTGTGCATACATCTGATGCACAATAAAACAGGTACTTGATAATGAAAGCCTGCAACAAGAGAAGCCATCCTTGTGTTTAGACCTGTGATTGTCCTTTTGGCCTATTACTGCTAGATGGTTTCATTGTGCATCAAGATTTCCCTGTGTGAGATGGTCCTCACAGGCAAAAACACACATCTCAGCAGTTGTCCTATGTTTCATACTAACTTCTGCAACGACACAGATACAGTACACATAAAGTCTCGTCCTTCATCTTTGTGAGGGCTACAGCAGTCTGAATCCTTTCCCTTCGTGTTCTATTGTTAGGTGGGTTTGGTGTGTGGAACCCTCTACTGAAACATATCACCACAGAACTTTCACAGGAAAGCAGATGCATCTGTAAATGACAAATGAAAAATAAATCCTGACGGTTTCCTGACAGTACAAGGTGCATTTGCTTTTCAAAAATAGAGAAACAAGAAAATCCACATGTAGATGATACACAACTACTTTGTATTCTAGGGTAGTTTTCTTTGCACCATGTGGCAGATCCTCCTGTAAACTATGCCCAAGAACATAGAGAGTAAGGAGGTGAGTGGTGACAGCCAACATGGCTTCACTAAGGCCAAATCATGCCTAAATTTGCTGGCATTCTACAAAGGGATTTCAGTACAGATAAGGAAGGAGTAACAGGCATGCTCTACCTACACTTATGAAAAGTATTTGACACTGTCCTGCATGATATGCTTGTCTCAAAATTGGAGAGACATGGATTTGACCAATGAACCACTTGATGGATAAGGAATTGGCTGGATGGTGGTTGCACTCTTCAAAATGTTGTGGTCAACAGCTCAATGTCCAAGTCAAGACCAGCGACAAGTGGTGTTCCTTGGAGGCTGGTACTGGCACTGTTTAACATCTTTGTTGGAGACATGGACAGTTGGATCAAGTGCAAGTTTTCTGACGATGCCAAGCTGTGTGGTGTGGTCAACCTGCTGGAGGGAAGGGATGCCATGCAGAGGGATCTTGACAGGCTGGAGAGATGGGCCCATGAGAACTGTATGAAATTCAGAAAGGCCAAGTGCAAGGTCCCGCATGTGGGTCAGCACAATCCCAAGCACAGCTACAGGCTGGGTGGAGAATGGATGGAGAGCAGCCCTGAGGAGAAGGACTTGGAGGTGCTGATCAATTACAAGCTCAACGTGAGCTGGCAGTGTGTGCTAGCAGCTCAGAAGGCCAACTGTGTCCTGGGCTGCATCAAGAACTGTATGAGAGGTGATTTTGCCCATCTACTCTGTTCTGGTGAAACCTCATCTAAAGTACTGCATCCAGCTCTGGGTACACAACTCTGGGGAGACCTTATTGCATCATCCAGTACCTAAAGGGAGCTTATGGGAAAGTTGAAGAGGGACTCTTTTATCAAGGCATGTAGTGACAGGAAAAGGGGTAATGGCTTTAAACTAAAAGAGGATAAATTCAGATTAGATATTAGGAAGAAACTGTGAGGGTGGTGAGGCACTGGAACAAGCTGCCCAGGGAAGTTCCCTCCCTGGAAGGTGAGGCCATGTTGGATGGGGTTTCAAGCAATGTGGTCTAGTGGAAGGTGTCCCTGCCCATGGCAATGGGTTTGGAACTAGATGATCTTTGAAATCCCTTTCAACCCAAAGCATTCCGTGATTCTGTATATCTTTAGCAGAGAAATCTACTACCGTCCTTTGACGTTTCCTCAGAACATTCTAATCTTGCCTATATTGAAACTATATTTTATTACATATTATGTTGCAAACCTAAATGTGTATTTTTCTTTGCAAAACACTGAGGCATGTGCAGCTTTTTAAGAACCTTGCTTTTTCTTATATCTCTGCATTTGCTTCACACACTAAACATCAAAAACATTAAAGAGTATTACAGAAATTGAATGTAAAATATTACAAAGGATTAAAAAAACAGTTGTCTTTAAACCTCCCACACTGCAGTTGAGTACGATTCCAACAAGCCACAGGTGTACACCATATGCATAGGTGAAAATGTGATTATGAGAGGTCTGATGACAGTTCTGGGTCCACAAAGCATTCATCTCAATATAAACATCTGTTATGTATTCAAGGCAAAACTGTGCAGAATATAGAGCTATAATTGAGGTTTTAAATGCAGAGATACCAGGAAACTCCAGGTTATTGCCCCAACAGGAACTCAAATTTGATCACATTATAAAAAGATAGTTTTTTTTATTAGTGTACATGATGTTAGGCTTCATGCCTTATTATACTGAGATGAAATTGCTTCAGCTCAACAGAGTGTAGGGACTAGTGACTTGGAGTGATGCACTTATTTCTCAATTATGGGACTGATGCACTCTTCTGGCAGAGGGGTTCTAATGAGCTGGGCTGTTGTTAGCTGTCAATATACATTGTGAAAATCCTGTGGTTTGATTGGCTGCTCCCTGTCATAAGCCAGCAATAAATATGATGTCCCCAACTTCTGTATTCCTCTGCTGATAGCTGAAGTTGCCAAATCCTTTGCATTATATATAAAAGACCCTATTATCAAATGCTTATAATTTGGCCAAACTTTAGCCATGCAGGACTAAATTTCCTGTGCCTTGTGTCTGCCTTTAGGCGAATGTCCTTTTTAATTTCTTCTAAAACCATTTCTGAGAAAGAAATAAGGGAAAACTACATTAACTGTACAAGGTCTCTTCACAGTTCTCTCTTCATGTCTTGCTACATTTCCAACAGTACAGACTCAAAGGCAAAAGAAAAGTCAGCTTAAACTGCTGGGCACTGAAAACCGCGTCCTTGTGCAGTTCAGCAGCCTGGGACAAGAGAGAGTATATCATCTCCCTTCTTTACCTCGGCATTTTTATTCTTCTAACCCCAGATCAGCCACATGTAAACAGGACTAAGGACTCCTACACCAGGTCAAGTGGCTCTTCACATTGTCATCCTTTCTGATGGATGACTAGACATCTAGGTTTGTGGATTTTTAAAAACAAAAATTGTAAGAGTAATACTCTACCCTTAGCACCAAAGTGTCTCAGTTTACTGTGCCCTCTCAGATGCAATAGTTCAGCATCATTAGTAATCAGAAATCAGAAAAACACCAACATGTTATTTTTGAAGCCAAAAATGTCTTCAGGCTCAACAGCAGAGGTTTGGACGACTCGTTTGGTCCATCCTAATTTGCACCTCTATTTTAACAAAAATATAACAATATTGCTGGGATCTGCGAGGTGGAATCTTTACTGCAGTTTACAAAGTTATTTCCTTCCTGTTTAGGATATTTGTCCATCAAAAGATGGGGTTGTTGTTAGGCTTGCCAGTCAATACATGCCAATGCTATTTTTGGTGGAGGAACATCACCAGCAAGAATAAGACTGCAATCCATATCCTTGCCAGTGCCAACACAGTGCCAGGGAATCTGGACTAAACTGCTCTGGTTAAGGCTTTGTGGGATTTCTAATTAAAAAGAACAGAAAATATGCACAAAAAGGTTAAGTGAAAAAATTTGCCTAACCTTTTCCTTTAGGGAAAACCAGTAGCGACATATTTAACCAAGACTTTGCCATGAGAAAAGTAGTCAGTTTTAATGTTGTTCATTCATAGAAGTAGATTTGCTCCCCCCACACATATCTGTGTATCTTTGTGAAATGAGTGGAAAGAAAGCAGAATTTGACTCTATATAATGAAATCTATTTTTTCCTCAAAAAAAGCCCATCAAGTTACAAATGCAAACTCTTTCTAGTTAATTTTCTTTTCATTTTATTTCTTTCCTGTTCTTTTTCCCTTTTCCCCCCTTTTTTTTTCTTTCTCTTAAGCAGAATGAAAAGAGTTCTTTAACCAAACACATGTAAATACGTAAGTGGTAGGGATTTTTTTAAAAGTATGTTTTTCAGTTCACCTAACAAAGACATATCTGTCTGCTCGAATGATTCCTTACTGAATATGAATGAGAAGCCCTTTAATGAGGTACGGTAATTAAGCTCTGGCAAGCCCCCCTAGCCCCCTGTCAGCAGCTTCCCAGGCAAACAGCCATTGAAGCCGATGATTGACAAACCAGACACTGGACATGTACTGTAGCTGATGGGAAACAATGGGCTGGGGGGCCACGGTATCTGATGTACCCGGCTGTTTCAGCCCCATCAAAGGGCTGGGCTCCTGGGGTGTCCATCTTGCTGCCCTCGTGGGCCTGAGCCATATATTTACCTGCCAGATTCTCCTGGCTCCTCTCAAGGCGCCCATCCTCGGCAAGCACAGGCTGGATGTGGGCCTTGCCCGATCCGCCTGTGGCTGTGCAGGAGCAGGTTCACTCCTCCAGCACTTGTGCGTTGTGGCGTTCAGCTCATAAATCTTTTTAATTGTTAAAAGTAGAATAGGATTCATTATCCATTGTGTTTGCCAAAATGCTATTTAATAAGTTGCTTGTTTTATTAACCCTGACAGAAAAGAAAACAGGGTTCTTTATCTCCAGCTGTTGGAGACAGATACGGGATTTGTCTGAGCGGTTTCGCATAATACATTGCAAAATGAATGTGTTTAACAGGTTTGGGGTGACTGGCCTACAGTTGAATCGCACACCTTTCCCTTCCGTCCCATACTCTTGATAAACAGTACCCATGTCAGCAACCTTCATTGCCTCAGAAACCATACAGGAAGGATTGGTAAGGAAAGAAAAAAATCCCCACACCAAGAAATAGCCATAACAAAAAACCCTAGAAGCCCTGGATTCTACCACCCTGTAACTCTTCCCGTATGATCGCTCAGCAGCCAAGATGAGAAGGATGCATCTTTTTTTTAATTGATTGTAGCCATATGGATTGGCATTGTGAGGGACTGCTTGATTTCCAGGCCAAGAGGTTAATTTCCTTCCTGTGTGTCATCAGTTCTGTAACACATGCACGTGCATTACACTGTCCTCATGGTCGTTCGGAAATACAGGTAATGATGGCCTGGCTCTAGGCTTTGTAGAACAAACTGCAAGATTATTTGAAACGTATGATGCCAACTTGCATTTTGAAAGCATATATGGGGAGGAGAAATGTACTTTTCAGGGAAGAGATGGAAGAGAATGAACAATTTAAACATTTTCTATCTCCTAAATAACATAAAAAATATGTGCAAATATGTATATATGCAAACATTATCTGAATAAGCTGTTACTGACATTTGTCAAAACTGGCAATCTCCTGTTATTAAAATTGAAATCTCACCACTCTTTCTTACTTCCTGGACTTTTTTTTTCTTCAAAAAGCAGAGATAAATCCCAGTAGTACAATTAAAACACTAGCTAAATATTACTTTGTTGGGCTTAACGATAGATTACAATGTGTGCATAATGACCCAGTTCTAGTAATATCATCTGATTTAGTAAGGAAATCAGAGTCTGCCATATGTTCACCAATAAGGTCTTAGAAATTCTTCTTCTTGTTCTTGATGTCTCAGCCAACTGCTAGCAAGGATGCTGTTTTGTCCTGAAATTGTCTTGCTTTTGAGCACCAAGCACATAAAGGCATAAACATGTGGCTCGTTTTATCACGCCACCTCTAGGAACGAGCAGGGGGTGAATTAACAACCTGCCACCTGCCTAGCCTGAGTACCTTTATGCTTGGAGGTGTTCCAGTGTCAGGCGGTCTGAAAATTGATTTCCTGTTAACAGACTGATTTCCTGTTAGAGCCCCTGAATGGTATGTGCTGTGGCTTTGGGAATATTGTTGTTGCTGGGACAGAGGAGACTCAATCCATCCCACTCCTACCAGTTTGATGCCAGTGTTAGCAAAAGAAACCTGGAAAAGGATTGCAGGTCAGCAGGAGAGCACCTGAAGTGCAACACAAAGGAATTGCAGCATTTACACACAACTTAGATGCTTCTGTGCAAACACATACAGCATGAGGAATAAACAAGATGGACACATGTGTACACTAACAGGGTTGTCATCTTATTGGAATCACAGAGATTTGATGGAATGGTTCCTACAACCAGAGTGTTGGAATGGATGATTACAGGATTTTTAAGATGGGCAACTAGGGAAGATGAGAAGGAGGAGTCACCCTCTATGTCAACGACCAGCTGGAGTGAATGGAGCTCCATCTGGGGATGGATGAAGAGCTGACCAAGAGTTTATGGGTTAGGATTAAAGACTGATCAGATGAGACCCTCTATAGACAGATAGCAGTTTCATGTTCACAATCCCTGGTCTTCATTTGGGACTTCAGTCACCTTGATATCAGTTGGAGGGACAACACAGCAGGGCATAAGCAATCCAGGAGGTTTCTGGAATGCATTGATGACAACTTCCTCCTCCAAGTGATAATGGAGCCAACAACGAGGGACTGGTGGGGAACATGAAGCTCAAGGGCAGCCTTGGCTGCAGTGACCATGAAATGGTGTAGTTCATGATCCTTAGGGTAGTAAGGAAGGCACACAGCAAACTCACTATCCTGGACTTCAAGAGATTAGGCTTTTACTTCTTCAGGGATCTGCTTCGTAGAGTACCATGGAACAAAGACCCAGAGGGAAGAGGGGCCCAAGGCAGCTGGTTGATATTCAAGGATCATCTACTCCAAGCTCAGGAGTGCTGCATCCCAACAGAGAGACAGGAAATAACACCAGGAGGCCTGCATAGATGAACAAGGACCTCTTGGGCAAATTCAAATGCAAGAAGGAGGCCTATAGAAGGTAGAAGCAAGGTCAGGTAGCCTGCGAGGAATACAGAAGAAGTGTCCAAGCAGCCAGGGATCCAGTTAGGAAAGCTAAAACTCTGATAGAAATAAATGTGGATGTCAAGGGCAACCAGAAAAATTTCTATAGGTACATCAGTGAAAAAAGGAAAACAAGGGAAAATGTGGGCCCTCTCTAGAAGGAAACAGGTACCCAGGATATGAAGGCTGAGGTACTCAATGACTTTTTTGCTTCTGCCTTCATCACCAAGTCGTCAAGCAACATTGTCCAAGTTGCAGAAGGTAAAGGCAGGGACTGGGAAGATTAAGAACTGCTCATTGTAGAAGATCAGGTTCAAGACCTGAAGGTGAGACATCTCCTCGAGTGTTTCATTCAACTCTGGGGCCCCCACACAAGAAGGACATGGACCTGTTGGAGAAAGTCCAGAGGAAGGCCACAAAGATGATCAGAGGGAGTGGATCACATCTCCTATCTTCATAGTATGAGTTGGGGTTGTTCAGCCTGAGGAAGTACCTAAAGAGGCCTACTAGAAAGAAGGAGAAGGGTGGTGAGAACTGGTACAGGTAGATACCTCATCCCTGGAAGTGTCCAGGTTGGACAGGCCTTTGAGCAACCTGATCTAAGGAAAGATGGCCTTTCCCATGGCATTAGGGCTGAACTAGATGATCATCAAAAAGTCCCTTCCACCCCAAACAATTCTGTGATTCATTACGTGATTCATTCTGTGATTCTGTGTGATTAATGTAGAGACACTAAGTATTGTGTAGTAATAAAATTTTGTATTTTACCAAAGTATTATCCTTATTTAAGGACAAGAGGAAAAGAGATCTGGAGGTACTAAAAGCACAGTGACAGTATCTTGCATTTGAACTTTTCACCTGATTCCAGTTTAAAATTACAGCACTCATTCCAAAGCTACCAGCAAGCAGAGAGTACTCAAAGGTTATTACAGGTCTTTCTCCATCAAGATAATGATACGAAACGCTTAGCTATTTTTTTCACAGATCTCTCTAGCACATTTTGGACAGTTAAAGATTCTAGTTACATTGAAGTAAAAGTTGCTACTGTTTTTGGATACTCAAAGCTTTTTATGTCAGTGTCTACTGTATGCAGTAGCATAAGACTTGGTGGATAGTTTGTGCACACCCTACTCTTTGGACTTCTTCCTGAGCATGTATCATTGACAACCAATGGAGCCATGATAGTGAGTGTCATTGTATGGTCCTTGAATTCTTATGATGGACTAAATACATCCAAATACAGCTATTTAGTATGATAAAATGAAGATATGTCTCTTGAAAACTGATGAAATGTAATAATTTCAAGATGTACTCTTCATGTGGGGTTTCTTTATTCCGTGAACTTCTTAATCAAAAATACAATAATTTCTTGATATTAACAAATGCAAACTGATTAATTTCTACATCTTTTGTGTTAAGGAAAGACAACACTGAACTCTAAGAATGCTGACCTGTAACAGTACATGGGGATCTGTGTTTTTTTTTAAAAAAGATACCATATTAATTGTATTGACAAAATAAAGCTTTAAAAATATTTTGTAGTCAGATATAAGAAGAAAGCTAAAACCAAGCCTGCAAATCTGCATTCTTCCAGTATTCTGGTTCTTCTTTTCCTTCCAGTCTGTCTTTTTGTTGTGTCTTCTGTCTTTACAGCTCCACACACCTATCCCTGTTGTCTATTACATTAATATTTTGCTGAGCACTTTTTCATGTCTCTGCAGTTGCCATCAAAATATCAGGACCTCTTTCTGTTGGTTATAGTTCCCTCTCCTTTCCAATGAAGTTACTAGGTTTATTTCAAAGGCAAATTAGTCTTTACTTAAATTTCTATTGTTAGACTAATCTTTGTATCTTCAGACCCATGGTCAGTCGTCAAGACTTCATCAGGTAGTCACGCTAATGAAAACACATTCCCTTCTCTGAAGAGCTTGCAGAATAAACCATACACACAGTGAAGACAGGAAGAGCAATGCAACAAGGAAATTATTATGATTTGCTTTATTGTCCAGTTTTTGTAACAAGGTTTTGAAGAACCTGGTGCATGTGAGTGTCTTCCATTATAAGTGACAGCAGAATGTCTACTATACACTTTTTCATACCTAAATCCGTGAATCAAGGCACTGAGCAGCAAACAGTACAGAGACACTGCCACAGAGCTGTGTCTGTGCTCATGAGCCCCACAGAGTGATATAAACTAGAAGCTACTGACATAAAACTTCGACCAAATGATTCATTTCTGGAAGCTGCTTAATTTGTATAGCCTAATAAAGCAGGTAGTAGGCATTCTTCTTGCCTTGCCCTTAAGGTAAATGTTGTTACTACAATGCAACATAAAGGTAGCCGCACTAGCTGAGGACTGGCTAGACAAGAAGTTGCTTGCAGCCTAATGGGGAATCAACATGGGTGAATCCATCGAATATTTACCTTGGTTGTGAAATGGCTTTTGCAGACTGTGAAGATGTGGCACAGCTGGTACCCTGATTGTTTTAATGCTGAAAGGTGGCTATGGCAGGGACAGGGACAAGTAGCTCCGAAGGAAGCGGTGGATGTTGAGATATTCAGAGCAGGAATAGACCTGCCAGGAGCCACTGAGGAACCTGCTCCCCCTGGGTCATTGATCACTAAATGGGATGCTCTCCATGAAGAAAGGCCGAAAGGCAGTGGTCTGTCTCTACAGCTCCAGTGGTGGTGATCTCCTCAGTGCCACTCCATCCATTAGACCTATCTCTACTTCAACCACATGCTGTCCTTTGCTTCTGTCAGAACTTTGTCCATGCAACAGCCCAGAATACATTTTCCCCCATCCTTTCAAGAGTGGCCCATTAACTTTAGAACTCCCACAGATTCTGTTTCCTTTGCAGTCCTTGCAGGAAGCAGCTGTTTTTCCAAATTGCCAAGGTAGTTCCTTCAGAACTTGCACTTCTTCATGGCTTGAGCAAACCTATGCCTTATCACTGCACTGTGTATGTATCAACTAGCTAGAACTGATGGGAAATTTCTAAGCACTTGAGCAAACAGTTGTCTGTGATAACCCAGGTAATAAAAGTCCTCTTCCATTTTCTTATTTCATGAGTCCTCTACATTGAAATGCTTCAAAAAAGCATTGAATGAACTGCTTCTCTTGTTCTTCACTCAAGTTAATTTCTTGAAGGTAGATGACTATAGAAGTAATAATCAAAAAGTAAGTAATTGCTTTTTTTATTCCATAGGGACTACACTGATTTTATTTTCATTTGGTAGTGAAGTATTATTAAAAGTTGTTTGATTTTATTTTTTCTTGCACTTTTGAAAATTTCAGGAAATGTTTAGTTCAGTAGTTTGCTTTCTGCTGAAACAAACTTCTCACCAAAACTCAGTAAGGGAAACTCTGAAGGTGGATGTGCTTTTTTAATTTGTTCACTACTGAGCCACAGTTGTTGTTGGCTTTTGGAGTTCTCTGGTATCAGAGGTTAGGTTCTCATTTTGAAACCCTGAAATCCTTTGCACGGACAGCTGTTTTAGCTAATGTAAATTGATAGACAAATGTAAATTCCTCGTGGGAGGCTTGGCAGAGCCTTGACAGGAGTAACCTGATAATCAGATTGGAAATCCACTGCATGTAGAGAGCACTCCCAGCACGAGAGTCTCTTCAGACCAAACTGTTTGCTGTTGCAAGGTATGTGCTCTGAGATCTTTGAGGGGAGGTGCACAGTCCCTGCTTTTTTGCTCAAGTAGAGCTTTGCAGCATGAGTGACCAAGAGTGTTGTATAAAAGATGTTGAGAGTACATGTAGCAGAGAATTTGGTAAAAATGTCTTGCGTAAAAAAATTTGCTTGACTTTCTTAGAAAGTAATTCAGAAGTTCGTAAATTCCATGTCAATCTGCCCTGAGTTTGTCTGCTTATTGTAACATCTCTGATGTTTTACAAATTCTGTATCCAGCTCTATAGGAGTTGCTTCTCTCCCTCTCCCTCTCCCTCTCCCTCTCTTTTTTACTTCTAAGTCAGTAAACTATGATGTATGTGTCTCTCCCTGAATAACGTTATTATATGATGCTGCTGGAGCCCTGAATAGCTTGGCTGTGGACTGCTGAACCCTTTGAATGTAATTGTTTTAACACCATGAAATGAAGTAATGCATAAAATTGATAATAAACGGATATCTCTCTGCCTCTGCATGCAAATGAGCACTTAGCACCAGGGCACAGATGCCACCATTGTTTCCCCCCTGAAAATGACAAAGTAAGTGAAAATATCTACCAAGAGCTTAGAAAGTACGGTAGCTGCATTTTCATTATATTTTAGAATTTCACAGAGTTGGGAAAGCAAACTCTCCTGCCAACATTCAGAAAGGGGCTGGATAATGCCTGCCTGTAGTACACAGGAACATACAGCGAAGCAAGGTTTTGTTGATTTTTTTTGAAGATAAAGAATATAGTTATTAGTGATTCTCTTCCACTTTCATGTTTTCAATTTTACAATCTCATTTTTGTTTTCGAAACAAAGACTGTATTTTTTATCTCAGTGTCTTGCCTCCTCCTCCACCTCCTCTGAAAAGTACAGCTAGAATCAATGTGTAATACCCGTTAATCTGCAGTGCATATTAAACAGGCACATTTGGAATACCTTGGGTTTGGCTGCAGCTTTGGGCTTAACCTTTGGTTGTTTTCTAATTTATACTTTTAGTTAATAAATATATCCAGGAACTAAAATGATTACTTTGTTTTAGAAATGCTGTTTAGACTTGGCTTGTTTCGCCTGCTTTAACAAAAGGGTAGAAATCCATAAAAAAAGGGGTATTATTTTATGGATTAATCCTTCCATTTTCAAACATTAGCCGTATTGCTGTTCATTTCACAAAGAGATCTTACTTGGATAAAGAAGGTCTAAATTAGCTTGTCACATTTTTTACCTTTGCTCCTAGGTTAACAGTTTGAAGTTTCTTATTATGTGACTCAAACATTTTTACAAAGCCTTAAATAACAATATATCATATTTATATTTGAAACCATTGTGGTTTTCACAGAGATTTCCTAACAGTGGAAAATTAACTTTGCACTCATCTCCTAGTTTTATAATAAAATTATCACTTGAGTTGGTGTCCAAAGCTTTGTTGAAGTCCAGACATACGATGTTGATTCTGCCACATCTGAATGTCCGCTTTTTCCTATCTCCAGTTTTTGTTTTTAAACAGTGTTTGATTCCTTGCTCCAATACTCTGTAATTTTGTGTCTACTCTTTCCTTCCTTCTGTCATTTCCTTCCCCTGCACCCCAGTAGCTCTGTTCCAGGATGGAACCTCGTCCCTCATCAGTAAGTTCTCAGGATAGCCCCCTGTCTGCACAGAGAGGACTTCCACTTCTTTGTGATGTACCCAAGGATGACTTTTTAAAACCTAGTTGGTTGAAAAGTCAAACTTAAATAAAAGTTTCATTTTATATTAATTTAATACAGATCTGCATGTTGATCTGACAGAACTTTAGTTTTGGCATGTTTGGATTCTTTCCTCTGGTTGCAAGCTGAGCTGACTCATTTGTAGTGTCAACAATGCCAGACATGACGCAACAGAAGTGGCAGAAGAATCTAATCAGGACTGGGGAAGAGAGGGGCCACTCTTGTCCCCAGCAGCCTGCCTTTTCATTGGGTTGAATAATGTTATGCAGTACCCTAAATTCTCATTAGTTTGTGCCTTCTCTAATTTGGTCTGAAGACCCTTTGCTGATGCTATTCAACCCTTTAACAATCTGTCCTTGGAGTTTGCTTCCTTCCTATATTTCAGGTCAACAAAGTTTTAGCTAAGCTAGTGGGTTTTGGCTTTTTTCTGTCATTCCTTTCTTCTCATATACTTGGCACTGTGTTCATTTTTTAAACTTTGCTATCTTAAACTCCCATCATCAGTTATCCAAGTTTTTACATTTATATTTTTGAAAATCACAATTTTTATTTTACTTATATCTGTTCTTCAATTAACAATCACAGAGACCATTTCATGGCCTCTCCTACTTATTTCACCTTTCTTCTTCATATTCTTGACAATTTTTTTCACATTATTTAAGATCATCATTAAAAGTTTTTCCCCTCCAAATGTTTTCTCCTTATGAATCAAAAAACTATCACTGATGAAACAAAATTGTTTTACTCGTTACTACTTTTCCGACAGAGATATGGGTGATTGAAACACTCCCTTAACACCGAGACCAGAGTCTTGGATTGATCTGGCTGATACTCTCAAAAAGCTTTGTTCAAGTCATCTGTGCTGTATCCCTTGTCCCTGAAGCACACTGCTCTTCTGCCAGCAGACTTTCAGAAACTCTTTCTGTCCACATTACAGATAGTCTTTCCATACCTTATCCTTCCTGAACAAATTATAGTCTTCCATATTTATAGACCAGTCATAAGAAAAAAACCCACTTCATTTTACTAATATTTTTATTATTTCAGAAAACATCTGGATCTTCCCATTTCTATCCCTTATAACGTCTGGTACAAGAATACCAGTATAAAGAAAACTTCTAAATGGGATTGTCCAGCCCTCCACCTTTTATTTCACCTCTGCATTAGGATTAAGCTAATTAAGCTGTCATTTAGGCCTTCTCAAGAGACTGTCCTTTTATTTCAGCTTTTTGCACAAGTCTGCAGTTTGATCCTAATTTTCAGTTTTCACCTGGTTAGGAAGTTATTAAAAATAATACATCTGTCTTCACAAGGATTTGACACAATGAACAATTTATGGTCATGGAAATGTTTACCAGCAGTGCATATTCTCACTAAAAGATTATCAGTGTTCTGAAATGTATACACCTAGCAATGAAAGTTAGACTGTATTAGTTTTGAAGTATTTGATTGAAACATTATAGCATTACTTTTAAATTAATTTTTAATATTTCCATATCATAAGCATTTCTATCTGTATATGTATGTCATGTCCAACGTAGTCCTCCCAGCTCATAGAGAGAAATTTGTCTCATGAGAAATCTATAGAAAATCTTATTCTGGACTTAAAGTTAGATCAAGTTTTCACATCCTTTCAATACCAAGAATTGCTAGTCAAAGGAAAAAAGATAACATCAATAAGTTGTTTTCAATATGGAATGATTAATGTAAGATCACGCTCTAATAAAAATAGGTGGTACAAGAATGTATTTGATGGGAATTCTTTAAATACCCCAATTTAGCTTAAATACCAGAGATAGGAGAAAAAAAGAAACCTCATATCTTGCAATAAGGAATTCAGAAAATATTCACATGAAATGATACTAAAGTAATTTTATGAAGTGTTTAAGTAATATACAAATAGCAAATCCCTGAACCATACAAATATTGTATCATATCCAGTGTAGTTATGAGTGAACATAGTTGATTTATGCTTCAGCATAAAAATCATGAGATGATTTATTGTGGTGTTTTGACCATGGCTGGAGGCCACATGCCCACCAAAGCTGTTCTATCACTCCCCTTTTCAGCTGGACAGGGGAGAAAATAGATATTGAGAAGTTTATGGGTTGAGATCAGGACAGGGAGAGATCATTCCACAATCAGTGTCACGAGCAAAACAGACTCAATGGAGAATTAAAAAAATAAAACTATCCAATTCATTACACTACACTACACACACAGTGAAACCAGAGTCAGATAATGAGAAGTGCAATCAAATCTTAAAGCATCCCCCCCTTCTTTGCAGACTTCACTTTAGTCATGATTTCATTCCCTTCTTCCCCCGGTAAGGGTCAGAGAATGGGGGAATGAGGGTTCTGGTGAGTTCCTCATGAGTTGTTTTCCTTAGCTGGTGGAAGGAGGGGTGGAGGGGGAATTACTCACACCCCTCCCTTGCTCCAGCATGGGGTTCTACCCACGGGAGACAGTCTTCCACTAACTTCTCCAATATGAGTCTTTTCCCACAGGGCTTCAGCTCTTCACCAGATGCCCCAGCATGGGTCACTTCTGTGGGGTGCACTCATAAATCATAGAATGTCTCTCAGTCTCTGAGGCACAGACTGCTCCAACCTGGTCCTCCACAGAGTCACAACTTCCCCCCCCAGCAAACCCACTCTGGTCTGGATTTCTCTGTCCCTCCCTCATCTCTGTGTCTCTGTCTCTCTCCACAGGCTGCAAGTGCTGGCAGGGGCTTGCTCCAATGCGGTTCACTGCGTGTCTTGTATGTTTCCACCTGCTCCAGCATGGTGCATCTCCGCAGGCTGCAGGTGGGGTCTCAGCCTCTTCCATGGGCTGTGCGGGGACACCCACTCCACCATGGGTTTCTCCACGGGCTTCAGGGGCATCTTTCTCTCCAGCACCTGGGGCACCTCCTCCCTCTACCTCTTCACTGGCCTGCACAGTTCCTTACATCTTCTCACTCCCTTCTCTGGCTGCTTGTGTTTTTTTATCTCCTAAATGTGATTCCCAGAGGTGCTGTGACCATTGCTGATCGGCTTGGCCTTGGTCAACAACATCTCCAGCCTTGAGCCAGCTGGTCGGACATACAGAAAGCTTCTAGCTTCTCCTTGCAGAAGCCACCCCTGCACCCTACCCCCCTCCACCAGAACCCATCCACACCAAACTACAACATTTATGCATGCCTTTGATATAGTGAAATGTGATGCTTTGAAATTCTGTTGCTTGCTCAAACTTGACACTCTATGTAACACTGAGGAACATAAATCATCTGCCCTAAATCAGAGAACAATGTATAAATATATATATATTCAGCTCCTTTCCATCCAACCCCATTCACTAAGAAAATATAATTGCCCTTTTAAAGTATTGTCTTGATAAGACAATCTGTACAGCTTCTCAAGGAATGGTCTAGGAGTCCATCCAAACACTAGTTACATTAGTTGTCTGTTTGTCTGCTTTCTGAGTACCACAGATGTGGATTTGACATGAGAATCCCATCACATTATTGTAATCACCCTCCACTTTAACCTAGAAATAGTATCACCAGTTCCAATAAAATGAAAACAGAATGGTTTCAAACTCAGCTCAAAACTGGAGTTACTAAACTAAAAAATCTGTATGTTGCTTTCCAAATATACATACCTTCAACCTCTTGTTTGCACTGTGACATTAAATTGTCGTCTGGATTAAAACTGTTTCAACAGTACATTTAGTCATACTGAAGTACAGAAATACTACACATCTATCAAAGTTCAGTTTTATAACTTTTCATAGGGTATTTACCTAACAGGCAATTATTTGGCCCTCATTATGAATTCCAGAATAAGATGCATTCTTCAGTTTACCTTCTGACTTCCTTAGAAACTATATATGTGAAACAAGTGCTGTTGTCAGCCCATGGACTTGTATGCCATCAGTGATAACAGTACTTCCTTTGTCTGACTTGGGCATATCTTCATAAGCTCTTTGGGTGCCCTTTTACTTTGTGTGCACACAATGCTAAATATGAGGAGCATCCACCTCAGTAAGGCTGTAAATTAAGATTTTTTTTTCTTTAGCAATTGTAGTGTGTAAAAGTAGCTCAATTTTAAGGAATTAGGGTTTCTTTCAATGTGGCCTTGGAAGACTTGGATTCAGATACATTGAGGTGGCTAGATATGGCATACAAAATCTGGTGCTGAGAGATGTATGTAAGTTGAAGGGTTCAAAAGAAGTGTTACAAGCTCTGCTGTCAGATACTGCTATACTGCAAAAGAATGTAGAAAGGTAAAAAATGAAGTAGTGTGCTCAGTCTTTATCCACTATGCATACTTGACTTACAAACTTAATGAAACCTATGCATATTCCTAAAGAGTGAAAAACCAGAGCAAAAAATAGCAGAGAACAAGGATAACTCAAACAGCGATGCATATTGTCTTTACCAGTCTTATGCTCTGCAGATCTGTCTGCAGAATGAGAATGAGACTACAAATAGTAACTCTTTGTGTTCTTGTACCTTTTGTCTCTCTTAGATGTTTAAGCCTTCAAAAACTCACTGTATGCCAACACCTCCCCTCTATATATTTTTAAAAGCTGTACAAAAAAATTTAACTTTCTTGTGCAAATGTTAGGAAGGATTTTCAAGGCAGTTTAATGGAGTCAGTGTCCAAACCCTCACGAGAATAGTTTCATCCAGTATTACTTTACATTCATTTTACTTCAGAGTATTTTTAGGAGTTTAAGATGTAGATATTGTCTACTTTATCAGTGATCTAGTAGGTGTCAGTTCGGCTGCTACCATTGATTAGCAGAAAACATGTTGGTATTTCTAAAACCAGATTTTGTTCTTTTTGAGGTTAGTGTCTAATAACCACAGGGGCAGTGATATGTTTTACTTTTCTCCAGGGTGCTGCATATTATGCCTTGACAAATAACTCTGGATTAATCCTAACTGAAAGTATACATTTAACTGAGGCATCAGAGAAAAGAGGATAGTTTCCTTAATCTGTGACAATGGAGAGATATTCATGTTGCAAAACTATTATTCAGCCAAAAGAGGAATCTGAGCTACCTATAGGAAATTTGCAGTTCTCTTTCTCCATTGACTGCAGGAGTCTGTGGTTAATGAACTCTCACTTTGGGCACCTAATTCGAGTGCTTAGACAGGGGTCATCTAAGCCACAGCACCTAGATCTCTCCTTCTTTTATGATCTCTATGCTGTCTAGACACCTACTATCCTGGTTGCATCTCTACCTGATCTACGAACATAGACTTTCAAAGTTGATCATCTTGCTTCTGGCACATAAGACAAAACAACTGACACTTCCCCCTCATTACTGTGGTTCTTTTGCCTTACCTCTTCTACCTAATGCATTACTTTTGATTCAGTTCAATTTTGTTTCAATTGCACTTTACTAAAGTTGTAAGTCAGTCACATTCCGCTTTGGCCTCACTCCTGCACTATTGACAGTAGGAGAAGCAGCATTAAGTCAATGCTTATCACTCTTCATAGATTTTTATGGTCAAAAAAGATCATTGTAATCATCTCTTCTGACCTTCTGTATAATATTAGCCCATAGTATCTCACTAACTTGTGCATCAAAGCTTCTACTTTGTTACAATCAATGAGTATTCTCTCCTTCCCTTTAAAGAAAGCATGTAAGAGTAATTTTGGTTTTAAGAATTTGAGTGACAAAGAAACTCTCACATCTTCTACAGTACTAGTTTACTTGTTTCTGGAAATTCTACTTTTGAAATCTTGCCTAAACATCCTTCCTTAACTTGAAGACTTCAGAATTGAGCTCACATGATAACATTTAATGGTCATGTTAATTCATTTAATTACACAAAAGCTCCACCTAAATCCCAGGAATTTTATTGCAACATATACATTAATGAACATTTTCTTAGATAAGTGCTTTTCATTAAGCCTTTTTGTAACATAAATAAGTTTAAAGTACTAAGAATATGCAACCTTTTCTGAATGTAGAAGTAGTGGGATTTACAGCCCCAAAAGCCTCTAAGATACACAGATGCAGAGAGCAGTAACATCTTTTGTTACTTAAAACACGTAGTTGGAAAGAAGGTGCCAGGTGCAGAATCTGAGTCCTGAGGCCTGGTAAAGGGCTTGTAAATGTGTATAATTGCAAACTGCATTAGCAGTTTAATGTCAAACAGAAGACGTAAGTTCCTCTCAGAAACAAGAAGTCTGGGGCAGTAGATTTTTTACCTATATCCTGGCTACACAAAAAAGGGTGGTTTGCTAGTAATGTTTGTGACTCCTTATACAATCATTTATATTGAGATTTCCTTGAAAGGCAGACATTGGTCAGGGGCGTCTCACATCATGCATTGTATTCACAGAAAGTTGCAGAATTTGTTGTCCAGATCTTCAGTTTGGAGCTAACTGAATTGATTATGTATTTTCAGCTGGGAATCAACTTTAGGCTGCTAGTTCACAGTGTTGATTACCGGTGGAGTTAGTACCAATTCCTTTGATCCAGCAGCTGACTACTTGGCAAGCCCATTTAGAACATAGAAGACCCTCGTTTAGCACCTACCTTTGCCTAAAGTGCCTGATCCTAAAGAAAAGTGCCATAATCTTGAGGGTATGAGGATGCATTCCTCTCAGTCTTCACTTTTGTATCAATGCAGTTCATTGCTACCCATCTCTTCCACCTCCCAGGTGACTTTCAGAACAGAATCAACTTTTCTCTCAAACCCAGGGCAATGTTTAAATCCAGCTCACACAAGAAGTTGTGGGCCTTTGTTCAAATCCTTCTGTGAATCAACCTAGCAGCAGAAATAAGTTGTTATCCATCTTTTGTGCCTAGTCACTACACTAGAAGTTATTCATACATCGGATACACAATTCTTCCGTTATCTTTAAGATAGGGAGATGAAAGGAAGGAGGGTGCTGGGCCTGGTAGTAGACTACTCTGTTTTGAAAAGTAACTCAGCTGGCTTTCTCCAGTGGTTGCTTTCTTTCTACAGATAAGATAACTTCAACATACAGCCTGAGACCTTCTTCCCTGCCTTCCCCTCCTTGCATGTGCAACCCACCAGCAGATAGTGTGGTCCCTGGACAGGAGTGGGGATGCGGTTTCCAGGTCCCTCAGGCAGGGAAGCTGAAGCCAGATTTCCTGCAGTGATGGTGAATATGGGGAGAGAAAAAAATGAAGCAAAAATCCACTGTGTGCGGTTTGGCTTTTCATTAGCTGCTAATCACCTGGTCTTATTCCTAAGTGGACTGGATGGGTCAGACCGTGCAGTGGTGCATCCTTTCTGATACTTCAGGGAGTTTCTCAGAACATATACTTTCTCTGAAGATTTATCAGTAAACCTGTTACTAGAATCAGCATTCCTTGTTTGTCTAGACTCATAATTTTCATGACTATAATAAGTAATCTTGTTTAAAATAAATATACCTGCTTTCCCCTCCTGTTTGTACTATGCAAAATGAAATCATTTCAGCGTACCACTTGTGTATGCTTAAACGTACTTTAAACTGCTGTGACTTTTGAATTTTGTGATTAGATGTAATTGTGATTGATTACTTGCTGCCAGTCTCACCTGAGTTCTAGAACTCTCATAGAAATTAAAGCTTTCATCTCAACAAGAATTACCAGTTAAAATTATTTGTAATAAGCAACACTTTCCCTTTATGTATATTCAGTATTTCTAAGAGAAGGACTTTTTATTGAATGCACTTGATGTGTAACTGTAATGGAAAAAAGGAAGGCAGAGCCTACTAAATTTTCATCTCTGGGAGGAGGTGGATTCAGTCCCACTAAGTTGTTTAATATACAACTCATTCCATTCAGTGTAATAACAAAAATGTTCTCTTCCAGTGAGAACTATTTTCTTGTTGGCTTCAAGAAAAGTGTAGACTTTCCTGGTTCATTAAAAATAAATGTCAAAGCAAGATTATGTATAAATGTGTTTATAGCTGATTACTTCATTTTCTCATAAAATCATATGTACAGTTTTAAACCACCTATGTCATTGGTGACATGTACAATCCCAATTCTAATGACATATGACAGGCTTTCCCTCTTCCCCCCTCCTCTTGGCCTTATGCAAAAAAAAATGATTAATTCCTACTGCTATGAGAGGAAGAAAGAGAGGGAGATCATTGCACCTGGAGGCAAGTGTTGGCAGCTGTACTTCAAGGAACGTTTCATCTTTAGAGAAGACAGAGTTTACTTCAATTTCCCTAAGTCCACTCCATAACCATTGCAAATGTAAAGACGAAGTTCATCTTTCTTTATTAAAAAAAAACGGAAAAAAACCATGTAATCTCTTTGCCAGGGTTCTTATGAATAGATGTGAGACCTAAACTTAAAAAATAATCTTCTCATACATATAGGTATTATAGCAGTACTGGACAATCAACCCAATAATTATCTGATGTCTCCAAACTCTGTTCTGCTAAACGTCCAAAGGGTCCCATGTTCTGTCATGATTGTTGAGCCTGTAGTAGTTAAATGGGACATAGAGCAGTTTGAAAATTTAACTATGCACTTGTGAATGCAGATCCTTAAAATCTGGATTGTTCTTAATCTAAGAATCATGCTTACACTCCTGACTATAACAAGCCAGATTGTTCCTATTGTGTTCAGTCTTGCTTCCACACTGAAGTCACTGTTGGATCAGAGAGATGCCTTCCAAATGACCATAGTTCCTGAATTAGTGCTTTGGCCCACATATCAAGGCTTGGAGTTGAAGGTCTATAATTCTCACTGTGCTTTAGAAAAAAAGGGATAATATCCAAGTAATTAACTTTGGCTCTCTCTTCCTGCTCTCCACTCCTCTTTCCTAGGTCCACCTAGGTGCACACCCTGTACAAATGGAGCATTGGTCTTTCGAACTAATGGATGCTTTACTGGTGATATCTCTAAACTCTGCCTCATATACACAGTATGCTTGAAGAGGTACAGTAAGACCTTATTTTTCCTACAAAATCACGCTAAAACTGTTTCTGAGCCATGTCTTTGTTTTGTTTTGTTTTACGTTGTTTACAGACTTTAACATTTACTCTAACCAGTACAAGACTGTGAGAGTAAACACATCCACAGTATTTTTTTTTAATCTTTCTCCATCTGAGAAGTTCTGTTTATATAAATTTCTTTTGTATGAAAAGTTTTTAAAATGTTTTAATTTATACTAATCCAGGGAAGGTTAGGAGCTTCCATGAAAAGAAATGCACATGCAAGAGTATTTGGAGGACTAGAATATTTACTATAAATGCCTTAACACAGACAGGATGTAACTCACATTAAGATTGGAAGATTGGTGTTTGTGCACTTCGGGGTAATAAGTGCTGTGTGGTTCTTCGTCAACTCCATTTCAAAGCATCTGAACACAGAGGTGCAAAGAGGAAACAGAGAATACACTTCTTACAATACATTGGCAATTAAGTACTGGGCTGGGTTTAGAGGACTCATAATTTCCTGCTGATACAGATCTCTTGAGCAACAGGAATGTACAGGAAGATGTGGTTTTCATGGACCACTCCATGGTTTGAACATTTGGTGTGCTTTCAAATAGAAGAGGTACTCAGAACAGGTAAGTAGTGGAATTTGCCTTCAAAATTAATTGAAGCATCTGTACAGATTTTTAAGGACTTGTGACTCTGCATCATGAGACAAAGGACACAGAAAATGGGAGGGAATATTGATCTCAGCTGCTTCTTTCCCTCCCCCTCCCTCAAACGGGGTTCAGTGGAGTCAAAATGGGCTGTATACTACGGACATGGAAATTTGATAAGCATCTCTAAAAAGAAATAAAAATAGTCTAGATATGGTGGTATGTAAGAGAAGTACAAAGTGAAAGAAAAAGAAAAGTTGTTTCCATACAACATGGAAGAAGTAAAAGTTCCATGCTTAACTTTATTTGTAGAAAATTCTGCTGATCCTCTGTGCCAGAATGTATTTTAAAAAATCTGAGTTCAGCTTCTGAAGGATATTTCAAATTGTAGACATCAGTCGGTCTCAAATGATAATTTTTATTAGTTTACTGTGCTTTGCCTTTGAAATCTTGCCTTGTGTCTCTTCATGGAACTCCAGCTCTTCAGAAACTTGAAGATATTTGAAGTGTGTACATAGTGCCTAAGTGCCTAAGCATTGCGCGATTACAAAACTGAGGCATAAAGAGGGGAAGATCACAGGGGTAAAGGGATTTTCATGGTGAGTTTTGGTCAGAAAAGTAATTTTGGAAAATGTTGGGGTTTTTTAATTCAATGAACAGATGAATTTTTAAAAAAGAACTTTTTAGGCAGAGAATGGGAAACTCATTCATCTGTTTTCACCTCTTGCATATCCGAAACGACTTTGTTTCACTCAGTAACTTGATTTAGAGTAAAATCTACCTTGTGTATGGTTATAACTATCACAGCATCCAGCCTTGATTTGAAGCAATCAGGAGATGGATAATCCACCATTTCCTTTGGTAGTTTGTTCCAACAGTTAATCATTCTCACTGTGGCTTTTTTCCAATTGGAATTTGTCTGACTTCAGCTTTTAGCCATTGGTTCTTGTTATTTCTTTCTGTATTAGATTAAAGAGGCCTTTACTACCTTGTATTTTCTTCCTGTGAAGGCACTTATGTACTGTAATCAAACCACCTCTCAATTCTCTTTTTGATAAGCTAGATGGGTGGAGCTCTGTAAGTCTTTCACAGTAAAACAATTCCTTCAGTCCTCAAATACATTTTGTGGCTTTTTATCTCACTTTATCCAATTTTTCAATATACCTTTTAGAAAGTGGACACAAGCTACACGTGCAATATTTCTGTCTCATCCTCTAGAGACATGGTCCTGGTTGCCCTCAAGTCTCTTCTATTTATTCCCCCAACAGTTAGATTAGCTTTTTTGCACAGAACCAAAACAGAAGCTCATTGAGTTGTGTGCTCACCATACCAACTGTACCATTTTGAGAATAAATTCTTAAAAAACCCCACAGTCCCATGTTTCCATTTGCTACATATCTCATTTGGAATTGGTTGTATTACAAGCTGGACTTGGAATGCAGATGGATTCAGGTCATCCATTCTGCAGGTCAGCCAGCCTCCTCCTCACTGTTTTGCCAGACTCTTTGCTACCTCCAAATTTTAACAATAGAAATATTTCCACAAATATGCCATTCTTCAAAGCACTGCAAACACCAAACACTTGGCCAATTCCTTATGCTGTGAACATGAGCTTTGATTAATATATTTTGCCAAATACTGCATCAGATTTGCTCAGAATATAAATTCAGGTTCCCTACAAAAATCATTCTACATCTAAATAGATTCAACTAAATATAATTTCTTCCATTTGTTAAATTTATGAGGCCATTAAAAATTACTAGCTATATTTTTTCCAATGGTGAGGTAGCACTGCATGTCTTTCAGCTCTTCTTGAATTCATACATATGATCAAGCCCACTAACATAGAAAGTTCTTTTTGCAAGTAATACATTGTGTCCTTCTGACTTACGAATTTAGTACTTCCTAATGCATCAGACTCATGTGACACAAACACTTTATACTGATGTTTATATAAACAGCACCAATATTTGTCATTAAAATTCAAAATTGTCACTATCAGCTAATGATAATGCCACTCCTCTGGTAGGATTTCTTTCTGGTAAACTTTTAAGGATTCATTCTCACTAGTTTTTTGTTTGTTCACCATTTCACACAGGCCTCAGCTCCATTATTCTTATTTTCTATATTAAAGTCTATATTCTACTAATATTTCACATTGTTTTTTCATGTTTTTCCTCTGATTTGCCACTGTTAGTACACAGTTGAACTAGAATCACAGAATATACTGAGCTGTAAGGGACCCATAAGGATCATCGAGTCCAACTCCTGGCTCCACACAGGGCCAGCCAAGTCAGAGCATGGGACTGAGTGCATTGTCCTCATACATCTTGAACTCAGTCAAGCTGGGTGCTGTGACAACTTCCTTGGGGAGCTGGTTCCAGTGCCCAATCACCCTCTCGGTAAAGAACCTAACTAGATGTTTTCACCCTGCTATTAAAATAAGATGGGCTTTCCCCAGACTGATGGCTGTGGCAGCTGGGAGATTTTTTGCCTTCTGATAAAGCCTGTTCTTCAAATTTTATTCACATTTTCTTACCTATACTTCAAATCCCCTTTTTTCCTGGTAATCTTAGCTCCAGGAGAGAAACCACACATCACTAAGCAGTGCCTTTACCTCTCACAACCATGATAAAAGAGAACTACTAAACCCTGGTTGTAGTTATATTCCTTCTTCATCAGTAGGTCTTTCAAGTAGATCAAGAAAGATAAACTACAGAGTGTGGACTTTGAAGATGCTATGCTGACTCACTGTCATTGCTTTATGTGTTCTTCTTACTACTTTAACCTACCCACCTTTTCCTTGGCTTTTCTCCTCATTACGTTACCCAGTGAACAATAATTGATGTATAATGACTTCTGCACAGGAACACCTCCTCTAGATTACTAGCCAGCTGGGAAAGAATCAATGACCTGAGGTGCAGATGTGGCCTATAAGCCCCAGCTGGTCACTAAAATGGAGAAAATGTGTTGTATTCAGTTCATTATTACTAGAATTAAATAGTTTTAAAATATTTTAGGTGTACCTTTAAAAAAGAGGCTTTCTGTTTTCTTTCATGGCTCTGCACACATGACACTGCAGGCTTTGGTCAAAATAATTTGTAGTAGTAATGGTCAGTGTCTTGGACAAATAGACATGGCTAACCTGCTCCTGCCAGTTTTTTTTAGTTATACACTTCTGCCTCTGCAATGACAAAATCCATCCTTTTTCTAATGGTCTTTGTTGACTTGTCATGTGGTCATAATCATTTCTTTCTTGTATGCAATTCATATGGGGGTGCAGGAAGCTTTCTATAAATGTATTTTCACTGGAACTAATGTATATTCATCTTTTGAAAACAGAAGTCCTCTGTTATTCCCACTGGCCAGTGATGGAAAATGTCACCTTTGGGCATGAGAGCTTTCAGTATATTAGGAGTGTGAGTCTTCAGAAGGAAACTCGGGGCAAAAATACTTACCAACAGGGTATTTGCCTGAGCAGATGTACAAACTGTTAAATTCATCAGCTGCACGCTGATGGTGTCATCTCAGACCAAAATCTCAAAGAGTAAGAGTTGGGAAGAAAGATGTTTTTTTTTTTCATTTCTGAAAGGAGACAGTAACAAGTTCCACAACTCTCTTGATATTGCCAAATAAACCTGAGAAATCACTGTATCATAGATATTCAGTTAAATAGAAATAAGAATAATCACAGCCCGTGTAATTATGTATGTCACACAGGCTTACGTTTGGCCTAGATAGTGCAAAAAAGTCTATGCTCAGAAATGTGAACCATATGGAGCATAATACTTTTGCCTCTACAAAAATTAGTTCTGACATCTAACATGGGTTTGTTTTCTAAATCTAACCAGCCTGAACATCCCAGATTAAATGTTGCATATGATTTGGTTTATAGAAACCCAGTAATATAATTAGAAATGGGCTCAAATCAAAATGATAGAATTGAATATTGCATACCACAAACTTTGGAGTAAGCTTGGATCTGGGTTTGAACTTTTCACCTTGGACCAAACTCTCACTAAACTGTAGTATATCTGAATTTATTTTACGGGTACAAATTTGCCCTTGTAAAACTCACACTCTCATTCTATCACATACTTAATTTACAGTGGAAATCTGATCACAGTCACCTCTAATTATCTGATTTGCAGCACCACTTATTGCACACAACTTATTTGCAGCACAGCTTATTACTGAAGGGCAAAAATAGGCTGTAAACCTTACAAATGCAAAATACATGTAGCAGCATCCAGAAACATGCTAGGATTTAGGCTTTTGGGAAACCCTCAGACTAGTTTGGAGTTTCACACAGCTTGTGCAATGTCAAAACTTTCTTTTTTTTTCCTATAATTTAAACCAACATTTTCTTCAAGGCAGACTTAAATGAAAAACATATTTTTCTCACTGTAGGAAATACTGAATTAGACACCAAGCATGGAATTCTCTCCAGAAAACGGGACTGGCACAGGTGGCTGGCTTTTGGACAGGAAGATGCATCCAATGCTTGCTGTATTTTGATTTAAACCATCTCAACATTGCAGTGCTTCTGGCTTTATTCAATTTTTTCTTTTTTTTCCCGTGTCCTTGCTTTCAGAGCAGCATTTGACAACCGTGCTTGCCAGGTGCAAATGAGGACAGAGTAAGTTCTACTGTTTTGTTCTTACTGGGAAGCTCTCTGGTCAGCCCTCCACCCCCTGCTTTTTTCTTACCTCTCTTCCCCTCTCTCTTCCCCACATTTGAATTTCTCTGTGCTCAGCTTTTTCTTTATTGTTTCTTTGTATTGTGCCTGGATTCTCCCCCCCCCCCCCCAATTCCGCTTCAGTCTCACTTAACTGGAACATTAAGTAATCCTGAAGTTCTGCTATGAATTCTGAACCACTCCAAGTTTTAAGTTAATTCAAAAATGGAACAAACAAGTTTGCTTTTTCTCAGCCATGGGATGTGATTTTATTTAATAGTTTCTCAGTACTGTATCTCCAATTTGAAGGAATCGTATTTGACCACCTTTTCAACTTATGACTCCTCACTAAACGCACACACAGAAAACATCCTGAACTTTTGCACTTCAGTGGTCTTGGGCTGAAGTTAGATTTTAAAATTAGAAGAAATAAAAGGTCTAATTCTCATTCATTCATGGGAGACAAGAAAAGGATCAGGCTTTGTGCTGGTTTGGACGACAACTTTTGAGAGCCTAAAGAAATGAAAAAAATATAAATCCCACCGAGGTCCGTAAAAGGACAGGGATTCTTTTTTTTTCCTTTCTTTTTTTTTTTTTTTTTACCAGGGTGATGTGTGCATGTGTGTTCTTGTGATAAAGCTGTGAAGTTTTTGGCTGCCCTTTTCTGGCTTCTGTTGTTTTCTAGGGGCTCAGTGGGATAGATAGTTTGTGCTGTGACAGGACATGCCAACAAATTGCATCACTTCTGCCTCGGTGGCCGAGGACAATGACATGCCATATGCCCATGGCAAGAAATGAATGGGGCTCATTTACACTGGCACTGGGTGCCTTCAGCCCTGTCAGTCTTCAGAGGCTATCCATGGCAAATTGGAAAGTAGCACTGGAGTAGCAGCAGCATGAAGAGATGCAGCCTGAAAAGCTTCCAGCATTCATAACTTTATGAACAACATGCAGCTTTGAAAGGGGAAAAAAAAAATCCATGTGACAAGCTGGATGCACTTATCCCATCCCTTTGCAATTTACCCTTTCATTCTCAAAATGAAAGCAAATCACCACTTCTTTCTCCATGTGTGTTTTTTGCATGACACTAAAAAAATAGAAAATTTTTAAAAATGTATCTTTGAGTAAATTCCAGCTGCAAGGAGAAAACAAAAACACAGTGGGTGTCATGCTTCATGCATTCAAAATAGTTTCTCTGCTCAAACAGACTGCCGCAAAGATTTGCCCCAAAGTTGACCCCATTGCCTCTAGTTTGCACTCCAGCAACAACAAAACTCATATTTGACCCCTGACCTTCCTGGCAACACATCATTTGTTTCCATGTGTTGAAGCAAAGGATGATGGGTGATGATTAAAGAGCAATGGGTCTGTTGGCCTGAGACACTAATGAGGATGAAATGAGAAGGTCAGCGATCGTCCTCACATGGCAAACTAGGACATGGAGCTAATCTGTTGTTAATTGTCCTTTACATTTTTTTAAGGGCAGTGGCACATATAGGTGGCAGTCATATGTCTCCTTTCTTTATAATCTCTATAATTAGCATGTGAAATAGAGTAGGCTTGCCTGGAAAAGCCTGAAATGTGACTTTATTTTTTCTATTCTATTCTCTTCTTCCCTTTCCAGTTTGCACAAATCCAGAGTTGAGCAAAAGTGACTGACTGGCAAGTGTGGAGACAGAAATGGCTCTTTTTTTGTCCCTTTCACACAGGTGTCAGTCTGAAAGCTGCGTGGCGCACACTTCCCTCTCCTGTTTTTCCCACTGGTGTATCTCTGCCTAAATGCGATGGGGCTGCTCCAGGGGCTGGTAGGCTGTTTGGGTTTCTGTGCACCTTCTCTCTTTCATAAACAAGTTGGCTCAGTACTGTTTTTCTCAAAGTTACCTAGGTCTGAAGTAAGAGCATCTGGTCTTCCACACTGACTGTCCAGTAACTGCTATGCCTCAACACCCTCAGCTGACACTAAACTGAGAAAGCAGAGGAGAATATCCTGCTCCCTGAACCAAACACAAATGCACAAGTCTCTCTTGCAGAATCTGAGCAGCCACAAGTCAACGGGGAATCCTAATTAAATTAGGTATTGCTTCATCTTCAGGCTGCTGGTATTTTTGGCAGAGCTGGCAGTAAAGATGTTGGATACAAACACCTTTCCATTACGAATCCATCTGATACATTCCAATAAAAAAAGGGGAGCTAATGGCTCCTGTCTCCTGGTTTGCTGATTCTTTCAGAGAAAGAGAACAGAAGCCTTTAGGTACATGTTGTACATTTTTTGATGCTCAGTACACAATTCCTCCTTCGTTTCATCAGCTGCTAATTGCTCCTGATATACAACTCTATAGAATATAACTTGTTTTGCCAGCTCTGCTGAGAGAACTTGCATTCCTACTTTCATGGTTGTGTTATTTTTGGTAGGATTTCCTATTTTTGTTTTTTAGCTGTATTCTCCCCCTGCACAACTAATGGGTGTGTTCAGCCTCTCAGAGGGAAACAAATCTGCTAGCCAAATGGCAATCAGCTGGTGAGCTAAAGCCTGAGAGCTTTAAAGTATTTGTCTAGTGAAGAGTTTACTGCAGTGCTAATCATAACACACTCATTAATTACTCATTTGGATTAAGCAGAAGGGTCAGAGGAGCCATCTTGACAATCCATGCCTATCAGTGCCCTTTTCCTGCCAATTAGTACAGAGACAGTTTCAATGGCTGCAGCCTCTGCTTTTACACCTCCAGCACCACCTGCCTTCTCCCTTTATCCTGTATAGCACATTAGCCATGACTGACAGCCAGCACATGGGCTTCAGTTTCAATGCAGCACCTTGTCAGGTACAAGCAAAAAAATAGATTACAGGCTAGAAAAGAATCTGGGGTAGGAACCAGGAAAGCTCTAGTCTCCATTTCCTTCTCTGGGGTTTCTGAATGGCAGTCTTGAAGTGGATCTGTTTTTCCATCAGTCTTTGGTACAATGAGAATGTCCATTGTAGTGATGTGATTTGTGGTCGTCAAGGCTAAACAAAAGCAGAATCCCAGATGAAAGGAGATGAACAGCTGTTCTGCTGCTATGGCACACATGGGAGAGGAAGGGTAAGGATGCTGGCGGGGTGAAATGGGGGATTTTTTCACGTCAGACAGTTAGGTGTGTAAGTTGCAAAGCAAACGGCATACGTCTCCTTGCCTTTTGCAGACCAAAAAGTAGGTGATTATAGGTGGCAACATATTTCAATCTGGAAGGCTATCACAAAAGCTTCTGTTCAGGCACCTCTTAAAACACTGTATCAAGAAGCTCAGCTCTCAGTTCAGTCTGGCTTTTCCAGAGTGACTCTACTGGTGGCAGTAAAATTATCCTGGATTAGTGCCAATGCAACTGTTCTCCCTTTTTTTCACATAAATTCTTCTTTATGATCAAATCTTTCAGATCTGTTCACAGACTGGATGAGTTCATATTATTAGGAGAAAATAACTAGAATTTTAGGGACTCCTGAACCACCCCTTCTACACTCCTGCGCTATATATTCTGTACTTCAGCAAACTCCGTTTTCCCTTCAGAATATATGTTATCAAGTGGTCTCAATTATTTATTTAAAAATTTATATAAAATTCAACTATTGACAGCAGTTATCCCAATGTAACCAAAACTATGCTTAGGCATATTCTCTGTTAGCTAGCGTGTTGTCTTCTTCATCTTCCCCAGAAAGCTGGTCAGCTTCCTTTGCCTCTGGCCAGGACACCAAATTCAGATTACTTCATACTGAATTTCTGTCCCAACCTGAGCATTGCTCAGTTCTCATGCCTCACAGTTTGGGTGGAAACAGTGAAGAGAACCTAGCCACTTACAGGACTCAGCTAAAATTTTAATAATTGGTATTACACCACAAAATAAAGATTTTGAAAAGCTAACTATTCGAGTACTACAAGCAGTAAAATAGTGTAGTTTGCCAACTAATAACTTCTTTGTGACTTTTCAAGTAAAGAAAGGGAGACTTTTCTCTAGTAAATTACTGTCTGCGAACCCTTTGCTCATGCCTGCATCTATAGTACTTGCAGTGTTCCTTCAAAGCAGTGCACCTTCAAAGCAGTGCTTCCTCGAACACATGCAAAAAATAGGAGTCACACAGAGAAAGCATTGGCCACTTTGTAGAACCTTTTGATAAAGGTCAATCATAATCATATGCCGTTCTCATGAACTCACTCTCTGTGTTAATCAACAGAAAACCACATTCAAAATGAATGTTCCATGCCACACATCTCAGTGGAAATCATAGAATCATAGAATCACTCAGGCTGGAAGAGACCTTTGAGATCATTGAGTACAACCACAAATGATGGTTTAACTTCTGTAACCAGAAGTGGAGAAATGTCTGAGGCACACTGAGTGATCTGCTGCTTTTCTTTGACATAAATCAACTCTATCCTTTAGATCACACTGCAAAATATCACCTTTCCATCTTTATCTGACAAGCAACAGGGTCACAAACTGTTAATGCTTTTTTATCAGGAAACTGAAAGAGGAACAGAATTTTCATCTCTTTGGATGTCATCCTAAAAAATACTGTTTCCTTAAGTTCAGTAGATGTTTATTAAATATTTCTACTAATCAACCTAAGTATTTTTACAAGACATTGGCACTTAGCAGAAGCTGGAATTCACAGGAATTTTACTGACAGCATGCCCTGATAGGCTCAATACACTGGTAAAGGTAACTTTATCTAGTATGAAGTTAAATTAAGTTGTGATTTTCCCCACCACTGCAAAAGAATTCCTTAGAAAAATAAATTTATATTTTTGTTTGCTGCTTCCTGTTACTAGAAAGAGGCAGTGACTTGCACATCCGAATTAGTAGGTCCCAGATTCTAAGGTAATGCTCAGCCAGGAGACATTTGGACTCACAAGGTGCTTAGAGAGTTCCTTTTGCCTGGAGTTCAAGTGTGGTGATAACCTGAGCATCTTAGTGCCCAGTTTGCACCTTAAGGCCAAGCAGTCATTCAACAATGTACAAAAGTGGTCCCAGAAGTGTAACCCTTTCCTAGAAGAAAATACCTGACTGCTGTGTAATCACATTGCACTCAAGGGAAAGATACCCCTTTTCACTTCTCCATAAAATATTTCACCCTGAAGAGGTGAAAGATGTGCTTTTTAAGATTCTCAGTCTCTTCTAGGTGAGTTCTGACCACAGGCACATGAGGTATGTCATATGTCAAAATATTTAACTGAGATGACACTTTAATGAAACAGTAGAAGGGGAAATGCATAAGTAGAGAAATACTTGTGAAAGAGGAAGAGAATTACCTTTCCCCCCACCCACCCCCAGTCTGCTGCTCACCCAACCCTTGATAGACATCTGTGGTTTAAACAATACTATTTAAAGAACATTGCATTTGATTTTCAGTTTTTTAAAGGATCAGTTACACATGAAAGTGAAAACGATGCTACCACCACACTTCCATCACCACCACACTGTGAAAGAATGAGCTTGTTTTGTACAAGCAGCAGATGTAGGCAGCTACCTCTAATTAAAGATTATGGGTTACAGACCACAGGAAGGAAAAAAGGGGCTTCCCTGAAGTTCAATCTCTGCTTGCCAGGAAGGACTGTTCAAGGCAAACCTTCTTCTGCAGCATGTCATCTTGGCTGGCTTGTTGGCAGCTCTGTACTCAGAGTATGGATTTTTTTTAACAATTTATCTGAGATAGTTACTATTTCGATATATTAGATGGGTACTCCAAGCACATAGGAACCAATTACTACTAGGGAAAACAAACATCCCTTGAATCATTCCAGAGATAATAATTAATTGCCAGAAATAAATAATTAACAGTTTCACTTGATCAAATTTCACCAATTAAAAATACCTCACCAGTATCATTGCCATACATGTTGTTGGTGTTTTGGACTCGCTCTTGGTTGTCTTTGTGTAAATCTGCTGCTTACGGACATGAGAGAAAACCAAGGGGCTGAGTCAGTCTTTCACACCGATACTGTCAGTGTTCGGTGAACACAGGTTTCCACAGGTCTCAAGTCAAGGGCTGTGAAGGAATTTACCTGAGGAAGGGCAAGAAGTGCACTAACAGCCCAGGTCTTCTGTACTGGCTCACAACTCTCTACCAGATTGGTACAATGCCCCAGTCTGAGCACTGCCAGGCTGTGATTCCTTGGGTGCCTGTGGGAACCTCATTTTGTAGGAGCAGATTCCAGACTTACTGCCACAGACCAAACTTGTGCCAACAGTAGCTGATGTGAACACAGGGTAAATTTGACCCGTTATAACTAGATTGACCTCATGTGAATACCTCATTCAAGTAACTCAAGAAAAGCTATTCATCACTTTAAAGGCCAGAGGTTTAATCCCTTTAAGTTGCTCTGGATAAATGTACATGGCTAAAAATGTTTACGTACCTGACCTAGAACAGATGGTGTGTATCAGTAGCATACAGACTTTCTAGACACTTCATATTTTTACACTGATCTGCATGTGTAATTTTCCTTTTTTAGATGCTGGATGCCTATCTAATATGCAGAGCTGGGTGTGTTTGAGGGAGAAAGAGACAAGGAACTGGCCTGTTTTAACTTCTTTGTCTAAACATTAGGCTTCTATTGAAGCCATTTAGCAAGACCTTTCAGCTTAATAAGGCTGCTGACTTTTAGTGTCAATAACTCAATAACAGGCAGGAGTGTATAGCTAAATATGCATCATCTGTTTTTACAGGCAGACAGGGTGGGGGCATCAATGTATTGCATTTTCAGGCACTTATCTTTAGAGCACTTAACCACCCAGTCCCAAAACCACCGCAGAAGTCTCCTCTGGAGATTTGATATCCTCTGTAGACTTCCGAAGTACTTTGGATCAGTCCTCAAAAGCTAGCTTAAGTGAGCTGCTTTAGAAGTATGGTTGAAAATTACATATTCTGTGCATTCAGCAAGATACAGAAGTGAAAGACTGGTGATAATATAGGGGTTTTGAAAGATTTTTAAAGACAGCACAGAGTGCTTATATTTTCCTGTGGTAGGTGTCCCATGCATACAGGTGCTGGGAGATAGACAGAGAGAAGCACAAACTAACTCTAGAATAAGTAAATGTCTGACCTGAACACAAAATTAAAAGACAGGCTTAAATTTTAGGAAACAAAACTGTAAAAGCATTTTAATTCTCTTAAACTTCGTCTCACAAACTTGGTTTTCAGGCACAAGGACTATAACCTCTCTCTCTCTCTCGTTCCCTTTTCTTTGCTGCATGTTGCAGCAAAGCTGTGCACTGTACACTGGTACATAGTGCTCTCTTATTTTCCCCTGCTTTCTTTGCAGAAAGGCTGTGAGACCGGCACCTCGTTCTTCCATCACTGCACCAAGTCTGGTGTACCATTAATCAGGTCAGCCAATCAGCATGCAGGGATTAGCATAATGTACAGACACACTTAATCAGGTCTACTATACAGTTAATCATGTGTATGCTAATAGTTATGGAGGATTAACCATTTAGGACACTGGCTTTCTGTTCTGATTGGCTGTGTTTCCTACCTGTTAACTTTCCCTCTCTTATTTTGTTGTTGTTTTGGGGAGATATTTTTTCCCCGTGTTTATTCCTCCCAACCAAAGTTGTGACTGCTGAAAATGTTTCTGTAAGGCTGCCCAAATAATTAGCAATGTATTTAAATAATACAGAGGAAAAAAAAAGATCCTAGACAGATTCAAATGTTGGATTCACAAGCTGATCTCAGATTGACAAAAATAATACTTTTTATGGAAAAGAATTATCCATGCCTTTTCTTCCTCAGAAAGTGTTATTGATCCCAAGAGTTATAAACACAAATTACAGTTTAACCACCAAACTATGTTAATTTCCAAGATAGATTTTGAACTTGTGAACAAACTTTTCATGGCAAAGATCTGAACGTATTATTCACTTTTATTAATAAAAAGCAAAACACAGCGTTATGATTCTTTGGGTATTCACCAGAAATTGGTATAGAGAGAACAAGTAGCAGTCAAAAGTAATCCCTCAAGCCACTCTGTAATTGAGTGTTTGCATATAGTCAGGGTTATCAATGCAAGGGAGGAAGGATTCAGAAGTAAGGGTGGAGTGGTTAGTAGAAGGGGTGGGAGGAGAGGCACAGAAAAAATGAGCCTGCCAGTGGTTAATTGAGCATATAGATTCCTAATGTGTCAGGCACTACCCTCTCAGATGAAGGATGACACTTTTTAGGACGCATCTTCCTTTGTTACCATTTTAAGACTAATGAAGCCTGCAATTCATAAACCTGATGCTGAGCACTTATCTACTGCCAGGGCAATCAGTACTGCAGAAGACTCTAACTTTGTGTGTAAAGGTTTTAAGTATATACTTTTGGAGCATATAGCACAGAATTGTGGTGTAAGTAGTTGTGGCTCTGGGCAACATTTCTAGAGGGGGAAAAATAATTTGAAAATGCAAGAACATATTACCCAGATACCTGCCATGTAACTAATTTTTAAAATCAGATAGTCTTAAGTGTTTAAGAGAATATGTTTGTATTTTATCTCCTTTTTTTCTTTTCTTTTTTTTTTCTTTTTTAAGTGAACCAGGTCTGTTTACTTTTACAGTCTCTAAACAGCAAGGCTCCATTATACAAAAGTTGTGGTTTTTTTCCCCTGCCTTCAGGTCACTTGTTAATGAGCTGAGCACTGGGAGAGGATGGGAGTTATTACAATGGCATATGGGTAGCAACATTTCCTTTATGCTTCCATAGAATTATGAAAGTGAGCAAGAGAAAGAAGTGATGTTTATCAGCAGTTCACGGGGACATTTTTCTTTGGAAGTTGGCAAGAGCACCTTTCAACCGGTTGGACAGAATTTGGGTGCCAGTCAGAGGAGCTCTGGGACCCACCTCAGCCCCAGCTTGTGTAGTGTCTGACCTCCTTAACCTCTGCAGGGCTTCCTTTATGAGCGTTCCCAGCCAGATGGTCGAGTCATCAAACCTTTATGAGCACAAACTCCTTTTACCACTTCACAGTTTTTTCCAGCCTAAAAGCAGGGAGGGTAGGCATGTGAGGAAAAGAAGCTAAAAGGTGTTAAAGATAAAAACAAGACATGGGGATGCCTTCTTTCTGGATTAGAAACTTCGTGTGATGTCTATGGTTTTGGTGCTGCCTGCCCATGTTGATGTTGCTGTGAATGTGTTTACAACTTCCAGTACAAAACACTTAAATGGATAAGCATAGAACTATTTCCTACCATACACATTAATTTTATTTTACTGCTATACAATAATTTATGTTTGGTTTTGTTGTTTGGTTTTTGGTTTTTTTTCCCAAATCCCTTTCTGATTATTAGGGATATTTCTAAATCATTCATTTTTGGTGGGTTAAAACTGCAAAAGTTCACTGCTGTGGTTTTGGAGGGCTGATCTGTAGTGACAGAGAATGTTAGCTACCTTCCTTGGCAATAGGTGACTTAAATTACATGAGGCCTGAGCCCAGCAAAGTGACCTTGTTAACTTTATGAGAACTACACTCCAGTTTCCACCTGCATCCCAGGGAAACAACCTTGCTTATGAGGAAGTCAATTTCCAAGCACTCCTCCAGGAGGAAAGTTAACTCAGTCACCAATTCCTGGATTTAAGGGTTACACTTTTCCAATTAGAGAACACACACGGAACAGCAAAATGTGTAAAACTGCAACATTGCCAAGACATGCTATAACCATCCTTTGATGCACAGAGCTAATTTTAGAACCTTTGGAATCAATTCTTATCACCAGCAGGTAAAGTCAAAAATAGAAGACCCATGAATCTGGGTGAGGTCAGACTCCTTTACAGGTTCAGGTTGATTGGTTTGCAATAAAACCACTGAGATCTGCTAGTTTTTAATGAGCTTTTCTCTGAAGAGGTGAACTTGTATTTTCACTGGGGCTTGTTCTTGAGGGTGTGTTTAACGTTTCTGTCTCAAACATTCCCTCTAGACCTTGCTGGTTTCCTACATTAAAAATCATCAGGTGAGATGATAGTTGTTTGCCCATGGTACAATGTATTAGGCTTGACACCAAGCTTGCCTTAGTGAGAGAAGGACAACACTGCTTGGATGGTGTTCATTTTCTGTTCAATTGATTTCACTTGCAGATGATTCAACAATAATAAATAATTCTAGCAAAGGATCTATCCTCTATTTGTGGAAAGGGACCGTGACTCGTGGCCAGGGAATTTCTTTTGAGGAGAAGGTAAGTAGTGTGTATAGTGTAAATTGGCTTTGCCACTTTGCTGTAGGAATAGTAGATACCTAGATAAGACTTAGAACTGTTTAGCAAACAAAAAAACAATTACCTTTACCATAGGCAACGTGTATCTTGTAAAATTTTTGTTCCCAGAAACTAATACTAGTTGTAAATTTTTGGTTCAACTTCTGTTATTGGTTTTTAGACTTGAGGATGTGTAGCTGTTGTGTATTTATTTATCTTTTATCTTCTATTACGTTAGGATAAAGTAAAGGGTCTATTTTTCTGTCTTCCCATGATACCACCAGGAAATCTGTAGAGCTGCCCTGGCAAGGAAGCTGGCAAATTTATTCTCCTCGCCTTCTTATAGACTGTTTTATAGGGTTTCTGTGAGGATCAATTTTGTATCTGAACCTTAATACATAGCAAATACATATTTGCTTGTAGGGTTGCCAAGAAGAAGCACAAATCTAGCACAAATAGTATTGACTTTAATAATCTAAGTATCTCATCAGAGTTTATTTTGCAGAGTTCACCAAATTCTAGGCTGGGGCCTGGAAGATGCTAAGAAAATCAAACACAGTGTCATTTGAGTAAATAGCTTAAAAACTATAAAGTTAATGTTGAAACAGTATTTTTAATATAGCTTTGTAACAGTCATCTGGATTAAGTTAATGTGTTTGAAAGTTGTATAAATGTTTGTAGAATATCAACATGTCCATGCTTACACTGTAGATGCTTGGCAGTGGATACCTACTTTCATCTTTTCTTGAGAAATCATCCTGACTTGTCCACCACCCTCACAACATCTTTTTTTTTTTTTTTTTTTTCTTTTTTTTTTTTTAAAGAGGAAAGTAAGTCTCCAGACACACATGATGCTTTTCTTTTCTTTTTCTTTTCAAAAACATTAAGCATGGGACTGGCAGAACCTAAGAAATTCAGAGTTAAGTCTAAAACTCTGTCCTTAACTCACCCCGCTGTGCTTAGGTATTATAGCACATATGGTATGAACCCCCCACTGCTCTGAGGCCCCCTGATTAAGTGCTGCAATACTGTACCTAGACACAATGTGGTGACTTAAGGAGAGAATTTCAGCTTTAACTCTGAATGTCCTGGTTCATGTGAGACTGTTAATGTTATTAGGACATAAAGTGGGTGGTTTAATACCTTATATATGGTGCTTAAAGTCAGCAGCAGCTGCCAGGGACTGGGTTCCTGCACTGGTTTTTGCTGGGGGGAAGGGAAATCTGTTGTTTTCCTTCCAGTAAAAAATAGAACGTAAGACCTCTTTCTAAACAAAAAGAAAGTTTTATTCACTGTGGATGAGCTACAAGGAGTACAATCAGCAAAACAAAAATTGGGAGGGTAAAGCTGGATCCTCTGACAATCTGAGCATTTTTGCTATAGTGGACAAAGACTGAGGTTATTCTTTGGTCTTTTCATGTTTCTTCTCATTTAACACTGCTTCTCTGGTAACATCTTATGAGATATTCCAAGCGTTTGACAAAATCTTGGGGTCTGGACCTCAGATATTTTATGGATGCTACTTTAGCCAAAAAAATAGGCTACCCAGAAAAGCAAGTAAAACCATAAGGATTTACCCACCAAGTTTTTGATAACATGGTTTGTAAGTCTGAAATGGTTACCTGTTTCACAAGAAGGCTAATTTTGCTGACTGTTCACAGAAGATGCCAAACATTGCTAGGTTATTACTGACCAAATTTCACTAACTGAAGATTTGTAAATAGAGTCAGAAGAGCTTTCCCCAGCAAGAAAGTAAACATCAGAGCCCTCTCCTTACTTGGTAAATAAGAAATATTCAACTAATAATGATTCAAATAAGGATTCATATGTGGTATTTCCAGCTTACTGATCAGAAGTGATTACTAAGAACTGTTAGGCTGTCAGAAGTGTGCAGCTGTCCAGAGCACTTTTCATACTAAGGCACATGTAAACTGTATCCCAGAAACATAAAGAAAAGGTTGGCTAAAACTCTTTTCTTCATTAGTTTAGATCTACACTTTTTTCCCGTATCTTAGTCTGTAGGGTGCAGAGGAGTGTGGCACCCTGGCAGCCAGTTTGTTGCAGTCTTTAAGAGACTAAGGGACATCAGCTTAAAGAAAGCAGGTTTTGAGGCATTTCAGCATGTGCAGACCATGTCCTGAAGTCCTTGTTTATAACTGACTCCATGTGTGTGTGTGTCCGTCCACCCGCATGTGTGTGTATATTCGTGTGTACATCATTTTTTCCTCTGTGTCACCTCCCCCAAGTGCACCTTCAGGATGTTCACAGGTACTTCATTTACAAACAAAGCCTCTGTTGATAAATGCTTGTTTGCTGGCTGGCTTGGGAAAGGTAGAAATTCCAACTATTTCCCTTCCATTCTTTCGCTACTTCCATGGGCATCTAGGGAATGCTCCAAGTTACCAGATAACTCCTCACACACTTTCCCTCAGCAGAAAGTTTCAGATTCTACTGCCTTGAAATGCCCCTCCCCATATTTATGTGGTGTGTGCATCAGACAAGTGTTCCTGCTGAGGTTTTCTGAGAGGTGTAGCAATCCCTTCAGCAGCCTGCACTCACACTTCTGAAGGGCTCGACATTTAACTTGGGGAGCGAGGGGGGGAAAGGGCAGAAGGTCTTTTCCATGTGTGAAAAAACAATGTTTGTAGCACAAAAACCTTGAGTATCTTAGTTAACGGTGGTGGGGGGGGAGGTGTGTGAAGTAAATTTTTGTTCTTATTAAACAGGTGTTTAAATTAATATTTCTAACAAAACTAGAGACTTTTGAGCCACGGAAATATGCTGTAACACAAACACATGTACACTGAGAGGGCAAACAGCTTAATATCGGTGGTTTCGCAGATTACTCTTGGAAATTCAAAATTAAAATACTGCAGAAATATATATGGCAGATTAATACATTGTTCATTTGTTCTTGGGAAACACCTGCAGAGAGCAAGAAGTTAAGGAGGATGGGAGTGGAGGGGGGGATGGGGCTGAGAAGGTTCGAATTGCACCTGTGGCGCTTTGCTAGGTTTGCGTGTCACCACTTCACTCCAGCGTCGCCTGGGCCCTTCACGCCAGGATAGATTTCATGTTAGGGAGGTGAACGGAAATGAAGAGCTGTGTAATTATTAGTTTTGCCGTGAGCCAATCAGTCATCTGGGATGAACTGCTCGCAGAGGTCACGCATGACCTTTCAGCAGGAGCGTGGCTGGCGCTGCAGCCGCGGTTTGCTGGCAGCAGCCGTCCCCCGCTGGCTGCATTATCGTGGGCCTGGCAGCGCTAAAAGGCGGGCCTGCATTCCTTGTCACCGGGACTCTTATAATTATGACAAATGACTAAATGTGTTATTTTCAGCAAAGCAACGGCAGTCAAAAGGGGTACTTAGGGTTTGTAAGAGGTGATGGCTGGCGTGGCTTTGAAGGCTTTTCCTTTTCTTGACTTAGCGCAGACTGAATCATACATGGCCACCCCACTGGTAGCTGAGCAGCGTGTGAAACCCATTTCACACGTCTGCGCTGCCTTACAGCTGCGATGCCCTCTTTTCATCCCCGACAAAACCAGAGCCGGTGGCTGCTGCCTCTTCAAAACAGGCACCGGGTTTAGTGGGGGAAACTTTGCTGGCTTTGTTTTAATCAGGATGAATGGGAAATCCTAAACACTGAATTGTATTTTACTAGAGTCTGGGAGGTTGGGAGGGGCGGGGAGTGAACAAAGCCCGATAGGAAATGTAGCCCCAATGGTGTTTTTGACACCGGAGTAAGCTTCTCCATCCCTAAAGACAATGGAGATGGGAGTAGTAAGATGTACAAGGAAAAAAAATGATATGCACATTTCTGGGAAGTCATTAAAAAAAAGCCCAAACAAATATCACATTTAATGTCTGTATCTTCTAAATAGTCAGCAAACTTCCCTTTGCATCACCAAAAATCTCAAGACTAAACATTCCAGAGACAACTTAAAAAATAGATAGATCAGGAGTTTGAAGCTAAGCATAAGATATTACTAAATCATATTAATGTATGATTTAATAGAGGAAGGACTGTATATGCATGGCTCGTAGCACGGAAAATAAGGACTACACCTGCTTTTAGACATAATTTGGTGCTTCCCCTGCCCTAAACATGCACAACAGTATTGCTATGGATATTTATATGTGTGGATCATGTTTTATTCCCTTAGCTAAACATCCAAAACAGCTGGTACTTTCTGCTGATTTTTTTTTTATTATTAAACTATGTTCAGGGACCCACAGTGTTTTGTTCAATCACAAATAGTATCAGACAACAGAAGCATCATGAGTGAATATGCGCTCTTGCAATTTGCTTTGTTATCACAAGAGGTTGTGGAATTTGGGTTGCACGACTTGAAAAAGGGTAAGTATTGAGGTACTTTTCAGCTTTTAGCAGTGTGATGAAATCTCTGGTAAAAAAATCAGCCTGATGGACTGTTTCCTGTTACTGGAAAGATTTGTCCAAGCAGCAGAGACCAGATGATAACCTCCTGGCATGTCACACAGCATGGCTAATGCCCAGCAAGACAATCCCATTCCTGGACATGTGTTACCTGGCTTAGCACACTTTGGCTCATCTCTTTTTCACGGCTTTTCCTGGCTCACCTGAAGTAAAGCAGCTGGGCAGTTGGCATGCTCTGTGCCTTGCACAGCAGTGGCACAGGTACAGCTTTGCCTCGCATTGCACAGATGTTGGATTCCTATTTCTCCAGTCAGCCGGCAGCAGAGGAGCTCCTGAGGACCCAGGGTAGAAGTGACAGGAAAAGAGGGCTATTTACCCTTTTTCCTACCCCCCGCCATGGCCTCCTTTCTATTTGATTATGTGCCCATTTGCAAAGCTGGGCGCCCAGGCAGAGGGCTTGGATTACAAACAGCTTGACAGTGACACTAATTTCATATGTCTGCCACCTCATCCTGTGCCTGTAAGGTCACCTGTTACATCTAGCAGTTATGATGGAATATTTTTCTGGTAGCTTATTCAGCTTGCGAGGCATCACTTGGTAATGACTCTAGACTGGCTCAGCAAAGTCTTAACTATCCTATTCCACAAGGTAAAATAGGGCCCAAAAAAATTATTACTTTTACTTCTTGGTGCCAAATTTCAGGTAACTTCAGTGGAAACGCAGACACAGGTTAATAGTTTTTTTACTAAATTCACTTTAGGTTTCTGCCTTGCTTTTCTTTCATAGGGATTAACAGAGCATGAGAGCTTGATGACAAAGAAAATAAATATTTGCACTGTGGAAAAATTTAATAACCTACTCTCCTCACACCTTTCATACGTTTTTCTACTCTATATTTTCATTAATTCTGCTGAAATGTATGGGTTACAGAAATCACTCTCTTACAAACTTACTTCAACATTTATATTGCCATGGTTGTATAACTGCTGTTGGTGGACCAACCTATGTCCACACTAGTAAGCTAGCTTTGCTTGCAGAGCACATTGGGTCCACACAGCCTGTCCATTAGGAGAGGTCCCTAGCACAGAGCTGGTCCTAAGCCACCTTTCCGGGGTGGGTTGAGTCAACTCTACTTAGCCTGGGCCAGAAGCTTTCAAGGAGCTGTGCTAAGAGAGAATTAGTATCTGTCAGTGGAAAAATGGGAGTGCAGTTGTCACAAGTGGCCACTTTGTTCCTCCTGTACTCAGTGCAGAATATCGGCACCTCCAGATGGGAGATCACACCTATGGACTCTACCAACACAGTCCGTACATTGATAATAAAGAAATATCTAGGCCCAAACTCAAAGACTTTATCAAAACAAAACAACAGACAGATCTCAGACCACATTATTTTCTTATTTCTGGGTTGATCCCCATGGCAATTAAGGAAGCTGGGTTGGCAGCTCTGCAGCTTGAATGCCTTCTGACTTTGCATTTTCACATTATTACTTCATATTTTTATTTAATGGGGCATCTGCTTAACTCAGTTTTCCCTGATAATAGCATTTCAAAGGAAAACACTCAGATTATTATTTTTTTATTGTTTCCTTCTGGTTTCCTTCAAAAAAACCCCCAAACCCCATAATGTAATGCTCACCCAAACTGTAGTAACCTCATTTCAAAAAAAAAAATTATTTCCAAAATTCGTCTTAGATCTGGCATTTGAATCTTCTTATTCTATTTATGTTTAACTTTTTCCTGGACTCCATTTTTCAGTTACACCTTCATTGTGTGTTGTCAGCATTAGGACAATCCACAATGTTTTCATTTCTAAATTCTGAGAATTCAAACCTTTTTTGAATGTCACTTCTAAATATAGTAAGAGGAGAGAAAGAGAGACACTTTAAAGCATTTTTTTAACCTCAAAAATGTCTTGGAAATATCATGCTCTCTGTCTGCTCCAAAACCCAATCCCTAATTTCAGCATGCTCACAGTAAATAGGAAGCCTATTAAATAAATGACAGATAGTTTTTGAGGGTTTTTTCTTTTGCCAGAGTTTACAGCTGTAGTGAACAGTTTGATGCAGCTCTAATTTCTAATTATGACATACTGGGAGTGGAGGAGGTTGTCAATTTTGCTAGTTCCTTGGTGAGAGACAGAATGATTTCATACTTTGTGCTGCCAACCAATTCATCCTCCTCTATTGCAAAGCTAAGAATAATCACTGTGTATTACTTGATAAACAGATGTGATCAACATTTCACAATTGCTACTAGCTTGTCATCAACACGACCAGCCCAAGAAAATAAATACTAGCCAAGATCTGTGTGCACCCATGATTTTTGTTTTGAGGAATGAACTCAATGAGATTTATTATGATCTGTTTCTGTGATGGGTAAGTTATTTAGGATAAATGTGTTCTTCGGTTTCTACCAAATCAGTTATTACAAAGACAAGATGGGGCGAGGGAATTGGACATGTGGTGTGCCTTAAATGAAAATTGAAATTGCTAAAGTGTTTTCAGGACACTTCTTAAATTAGAAGAGATCTTAATGTTAGAAAAGGGATGCTGAAGCAAGAGCAGTTTTGTTTGCTAATGCAAACAGATGTGGGGGTAAACTATTGAAACTAACAAGTGTATTTAATTCCCTTCAAAACATGGAGGGCTAAAGACTGAATCTATATAAAAGGGACTCTTGAAGTGGACCAGCTGCCCAGGCCTTTTAAGTAGTCTGTACCAGCATCTTCCCCCATTTGTCCTGCTGATTATTACTTGATTGATGAGCTGGTGTGTGCAAAGTGACCACCTGAAAGTTCTGCAGGCTTTAAGAGCTTGGTCAGTGTGTATTTGACCCTTAGAGGCCATGGATCAAATATCAGGGTTATATGCATTTCAATAACTTTGTTTTGATACTTGAAGGGGAAAAAAATTATTCACACTAGGGGGAACGAAGGAGATTAAATATTTATGCTTGAGAGCATCTCTGAAAGGATCTCAAGTGACTGCTGTCACCAGCCTCCTGGTCAACTTTTCTTAGCTTGAGCCCCTTCGTCTTTTCATCTCAGAAGGGTAAAATATATATTATTGTGAAGAAGAATAGCAGAAAAGCTTTTGTAGCAGACTGTGAAGGGATTTTCAGTCAGTGGCCCCTTTTGAGGGAGGAATGGGGGTTTCCTGAGAAAGGGGTATTCCACACTGTAACCAGACTCAACAGGGCTCCAAGGTGGCCAAAAATTGCTCAGAACAAGGGAAAAGTTTCATTTTCTGCACCTTCTCACAGAGCAGATTAAATAATAGAAGGCTATCGGTTTCCTTACCCCTTTTTGGAAACAAAAAATGAGGGAGGAAATTTTAAAGTGGCTCTTACATAAATAACTGCTTTTGCCCCCACTGCCCTCACCCCCCCAAAAAATAATTCTGTTTTGTCAAACAATGGCTGTGATATGGAAAAGATTAAAAAAGAAGGGGAAAGGAATCATGTAGGAATATCACATTCCTTGTGATGTGAATATTTCACCTACAAGTTTCAGGACATTGATTGATGAAATTCATATAATCTGAATTTGCTGAATAATTACCCACATAAATATACTTACCTCTTATGCTAAGAAAAATGCACATATTTAAGAAATTCCCTATATTTGTTGAGATTTATTTTTCAAAGTTTAATGCTTGAAAATGATCTCTTACATCCCAGTGAGTGAAAACATATGCTTATACAAAAATGCATTTCAGTAGCAGCAGACATTTCTTTCTAATTTTGCAGAGACTTTTCTTCTGAGGGTTCATATCTTACAACTGAGTAAAACAGATTGTTACATAAGATGTGCAAGCTACACTTTCATATGCATTTTAATAGATGTGCATGAACACAAAAACAGTTCACTCTATAGAGACTGTGTGTACACGAATGTTTAACCCACACATGTAGATAGACTCAAGGAAAATAATTAGCAGAAATGTCACAGGCACAACTCCCCTCTTGCCCCTCATTCCCCTCCCTCATCCCATAAAAAAGAAAGCAAACCTAAACAGTTACTGAGCAAGCAAGAATAAGGACAAGATTTCCCTTACTCTGAAGAAAGCCAATGTCACTAGTTACTTGTGGAAATAAAAGTAACAGTGTGGTTGAATTACATCCCTGTCTATTTTGACTTGAGCACTGCATATCCCTGTACTGGGTGTGCCAGCTGGCTGTGAAGGGTGATCCATCCGTATTCAGCACATCGCAGAAGTAGCTTCTGTGCCAACAATTAACCTGATACTGATTTAGGGACCTGCTTGCAATTTGAGTTGATGGAAGATTCAAAGGGCCACTTGCATCACGGGGATTATGGATATTTTATTAGTTAACCACCCTTCTTGTTTAAAATCTGTGTGGAATCGCCTGAATTCATTTTCCAGGCCTTAAGTCATTTTTATGACTCTTTTCTGAACCCCTTCAAATTGATCAGCCTACTTTTTAAGTGGATTTAGCAGAATATGCTGGTAACGGCCTGCCAAAACATAACGTCCCTTGCCTGCTTGTGTTTAAAGCCTACCTTTTTCCACTTCTCCCTTCCTCTGTGTTTTATGCTGAGGATTAACATTTACCATCAGTCATGCAGTTGAACACAGAATTATCTTTACTATGACCAACTATTGTCTAATATGATGTCCAGGCTGTTCAGCCATTACTGTTTGACTTTCTTACTTTCTTTACTGTCCTTTCTCCCATTTCTAGTATATTTTAAGATGTAATTTTTTCATCTTTTTTTTTGATGGGATGATTTTAAATGAAGCAGATTTCCTTCAAAATTACAGTATTGTGCAGTTTTGAAAAGCCCCATGTTGCATAATCAAACAATTTCCATCATTACGTATCTATTTTTCTTTTCCCACTCCATTTCACTCACAGCTGCGTTCAGCTTTGGCAATCCACCCTTTTGAAGTACCACATGTACTTCTAGTTTACAGTTATACTTACATTCCTGTATATTGTTAGACGGTAAAGGATTCTGTGTGTAGATCACTACAGACTATTTCTTTAATATATGCTTTCCTTGGCCTTCAGAAATTGTTTCTTTGACTTCTTAATTTATGATGTAACAAGTTACATTAAATCATGACCTGGCTTGATATGATGCATCATAAATGTAGAACTCGTTTAATGAGTGTGTTTGTGGTATGATCAGTTTGGATAATCCATATTGAACTCAAAAAGAACGATCACAGAATGAATTCTTCAGACTATTTAATATCTAAATCTTATTCAAAAAGGGGCCAGTATGCTTTGAAATATAAACATCTAACACAGTCTTCCAGCCGGGATATCACTGCATGGAAGATGTAATAAATTCACAAATAAGTGTCCCAAGAATATGCACCATTGCAAAGCAGGTAACTTCTGCTGCTATAAAATTCTGAGTGTAGTTACTGAGATGGATGACAGTTTATTATGCTTGTCATGATAACGACACATGATTGTATTTGAATTACACCTTGTATTTTTGGACATTTGGTGTTAAAAAAAAATAAAATATCTTTTAGGTAATCATGGCCTACAGGCCCAGACACTATGAAGATTTCCAAATGAAAATGCTAAAGTTTATTGTGCTGAGCCGCAAGGCACTGACACAGTGCAGACCACTAGGATGTTCACATGGTTCTTCTGATTTCCATGGTCTGAATTCAGTCTGGGCCTGTAACGGCAACAAGTGCTGACTATTGCAAGAGCATTCATGATACCATTTATGAATTTAGCTACGTTACATATTGTCTCTTGAATGATATATGCCACGAGATTCCTTACACTCATGTGGAGAGAAAACAGCTTCCCATTGTCACTGCTCCATATCAAGGCAAGAAGAGACTCTAACTTGATCTGTTCCAATCAGTGCAAATGTCATGGACTGACTGGGTTGATGTATTTTATCTTTAAAACCCATACACTGAAAGCTACAGCTAGAGACATTCAAATAGTGAATGTTTTATTACTTTGCTCAACTAGGTGATCAAAATTCATTTTCTCTGCAAAACTATGACTTCTCCCACATGTCTTCATTGAAGGACCAGGCTCCGCTCTTTCCTGTACTGTTATGCTTAGGGCTAGGTTGCATGGTGTTACTCCAGTAGCAAGGGCTGATTTAAGCATTCTCTGTCTCGTTAGCCACAAAATTTCCTCAATGTTTTGTCAGAAGAATTGTTGGCTCCATTCTTGACTAACTAACAACCTACAGAAAAGGAAACCATCTCTTTTGGGGCAGATATATTCCCTGAGATAGTTCTTCGTATAACAGAGCAGTGTGGCCCCATGAAGCCAGTGGGCAGAAATGAGGATCTAATAGTGTTGGTGACTGCAGACTTCTTAAATAGGGCCGTGCAGTATTGTAATCAAATGTGTCACCTCAGCCTGCATAAACATGGAGGCCCAGGGAAAAGGTGCTCCATATTCTGCTTAAAACAGCTTTCTGAAAAATTATTCCATTTCTCTGGTCATCCTGCCCTTCTCCAAGTACTTGCTGTCTGGAAATACAGAGGATATTTTAAACACTAATGAAATGCACCACTCCCAGTTGCACAGACGCTCTTCGGAGCTGGAAGAGTGATTTACCCAACTGAGACTACAGAGAGAATTTCAACTGGCACAGTGTAATCACCCAGGCGGGAGCTTGGCCAGGACACCGGGATTAACACTCAGAGGCATGCTGCAAGGGCCTTGGGAATGAATCTTCTTTAAACTTGGATTTCATCTGGAAAATAGCAAACTCCTGCAGTCCTGTCACTCAGACGTGCTCAGAGGAAAGAGGGGTGCCTCATGAATCATCAGCTCTGTTTTCTGCAGCAGCAAAACTTCCCTTGGCAGTTAGACCAAAGTACTGAGTCTAAACTTACTTATTGAATGAGATGGTGGAGACATAGGTCAAGGCAGCATAAAGTACAGGTTAAAATCCTTTGTATCACTTTTAATTCGTGTGTAGTTTTTATAGAGAGAGGATAAATAAGACACATCACTGAATATAGTTGATGCTTATGAGTAATACTATGGAGGGAACCCTGACAGGTTCCCAACAGGTTCTACTGAGGACAGTAGGAATATGCTAAATTAAAGAACTGGAGCAGTGTCAATGCCTGGTATGTTCGCTGATAGTTTTCAAAGGGGTTTCTTCAGTGTTGCATATATATCACACAAAGCAATATATGCAAGCAGAAATTGGACTGCTCAAATCTGCAGATATTTGTGCCTGAGCATGAGGATCTTGGATGTCTTGTACTACCAGTTCAAGCCAGTAGCTTTGAATTGCCCTTAATATTCCTAGTAAGATATGTGTTACAAACAAAAGAAATACCCTGTCTCCAAAATCTTTCAAGTGATAAATCTTGTCTTCTGTGATGTGATACAGAAATCCTCTGAAAAGAATGAGGGAGAGAGGGGATTTGTTCAGTTGGTTGGGTGGGGGGAGTTATTGGTGGGGGTTTTATTTATATTTTTATGCACAATAGCACATTTAATGAAAAATTTGGATATAGCTGCATTTGAATGGCATTTTTTCTGGACTAACTTACCCACCTGAGAAGTTTCTTCTTCAGAGTTGGCACAAGCATCCGCCTCCATCACTATATTGTACTGTATATATGCACTTAAAGAGACAGTCTGTGCCCTGTGGGGCCCTAGTGCCAGTGGGTGTGCTCCAAGTATGAGAAAGTACTACACCAGTTTCTCTGGCTGATGGTAAATTATGATGTTTGAATGATAACCATCATAGGTGATAAACTTTGAGAGGTGCACTACAATACAAGAAAACTTAGCAACTGCTGGCCGTGTACAGTCTTTTAATCTGTCTCATGTTTTTTAACTGCAGGGAAAGAGTACGCTGAGGACCCAAACCAGAAAATTGCTTATTTTGTGCTAAGAAAATCTTCTGAATGTTTGTGCTTTTAGTCCATCATAGTCAAACACTAGCTTAGACGGCAAATTGCATGCACACTTCCATGCTTTTCATCAGGGCTAAAGTACTGGGTGTTGCTATGCTACATGCTTGAGTATGGTACCCACTGTCCAGTAAAATGAATGTTAAGGCTTCCTCTGTGTAGATGTAACCTTCCAACCCACACTTGTTTTCATCTGCTAATGCCACTTACGTATCTGTATTGTAATGCTACATCATCACATACCTGACACCATCAGGCATTGTGATCTGTTACCATGCACTGCTGGAAAATTTCACCCTTTAAACTCACTGGCTGGATTTATGCCTGAGATTTGCTGTTATGTGTACAAACCAAAATGTTTATAGGCCTTATAAGAGCAGAGCACTAAATGTTTGTCACTAATTTGTTTCATCATGTTTCAAGCTGGAGAAATTTGACAAAGCTGCTAAATTGAAGTGAGTCAGAGCTTCAGCATTCCTGCAGGATTCTTTTGTGAGCAGAGGCTTTTAAACAGTTTACGATGTAATCACGGCAACAGTGGAAAATCTTCTGGTTTAAAAAACAAAACAAAAAGGAATAAAAATGCTAAACACTTGAGCAGAAAGTAAGCCTCCCCTATGTGCAAAGTAAATGATTTAGTGATGTTCTCTTCACGTTAAATGAGGCAGGAGATCACAAACTAAAAAACACTTAAATATGATTTTAAAATTAATTATGCTTCACCCCCATAATAGTATTTAAATTGCATTTAAATTGGTTATGCATGCATTGGGTTTGTTACATAGTAAATGCATTTTTGTTCAGAATCTAAGCCAAGCTCGGCTTCATTTGTGAGACATGCTCAGTGTGATCATTGAGTTCCACACGATGCTTATAGAAAAAAAGTGCAACCAGAATCAGGAGCATGTAGTATGATGACTGTTATGTGAAGAATGTTAGATCTGTTGTGTCAAACACTTTCTTTTGTTCAATACTCTGCCTTACTGCTGTACAATATTTAAAACTAATCACATTCAGTGTAAATTTTGCTGAAGCAAAATACCTTGTTCCATTCTACAATCAGGCTGAGAACTTTGAAATAGTCCATAGAAATACACAGTTGTGAGGTAATGTCAATCACAGTCACTGTCTTGTAAGAGGAAACTCCAGTTTTTCATTGGCATAGCTAATATTTTCTTCTGCAATAGACATACTCCAACTTCTTCCTTCACTACGTCTCCACTAAAGAAGGTGAAAGCCCAAAATTCCTGATCAAGAGGCCGGAATGCATGTTATGTCCACCCTTTAGATATAGATCCTGATGGACTTGATCTCCTGATAGAATTAAGGAGGGGTAGTTTAAGGGTTGCAGCAGTGGTACATGTTCAGGTGCTGTTACTGCCAAACTGGTCACTAACATTTAAATAGTCAGGACTGTAAAATGAAGTAGACACAGTAAAATCATCACGGAGTGTATGGTGGGGATCTACTACAATAGTGCCCAGGAATTCTTTGTCTAGTAATAATAGCACATCATTTATCATATGTTCTGTGTTTAAGTGTCTAGCTACAGAAACCAATGAATTTATTCTGTAAAATAAGCATTAAATAATTGACCAACTGTGCCTACAACTTTAAAAGTATCTCTGTTGCATTATCTATGCCGTACTTTTCTCTCATGCTTAATCTATATGGAAACTGTTGATTTAATCTGATAGAGGAGGTCTGTGCTTTTGGTCCTGTGATAAATCTTCATTGATGCTCTGCAATGAAGGCCTATCGCGTATTCAAACATTTGGATTTCAGGCATATGGGTTGCTCTGTTTGTGTAAACAAATGCTTATTTCACAATCAGTCTCCTCCTCACACCTAGTCTAACTGTGATATGACCTTGGGGATGCCAGAAACAGATGCCATATGCTGAAGGCCTGTTTCTGGGCATGCCTAGCTCTTGACAGGTCTAGGTATATGCATGTTTCTCTGCCTTGTGGCACCCAAGAAGATGGCACAAAATGGGCAATTCACCACAGGGCTTAGTCAAGAAGACATGCCTGTATCATACTTGCTGGACCAGGCCTGACAGAAGAGAAGGGGTGTTGACTTTTTCTTTTGTAAGTAAATAACTCACTACACAAGGTGAAGGTGAATTAAGAAAAGGCTGGGCTGGGTGTCTGCTGCAGATGTTGCAATACTGTGAATTTAGGTGGTCAATAAATGCTTACACCTCCCAGGTTCTGTACCTGAATACACTCAGAGATTGCCTCTAAACTGCAACTTTGTCCTTGGACTTTCCAATTAGCTTCAGGGTAGCATTTGTAGATTGTAGTTCTAGCTGCCTGTGCAGTACGGGGAGAGATGGGAAGGGCCTTTGAGAATGAATGTAGGTGCCCAACTAGTCATAGTTGCAAATTACCTATAAACTTTTTTCTGAATTCTGTCTATCCATTGTGCCTTCTCAGTTCTGCCCCAGACCTGAACCCTTTTGGATGTGCAAGGTGGGATTTCCCACACCTATCTCACTGAAGGGACTCAAGTAGTTGACTCTTTGATCACATAGTAATTTAAAAGTGAGTTCCTGCAGCACTTGATATTGATCCACGAGAACACCCATCACTAGTGTGTGCCTGGGGTCCTCCAAAGGACTGCAGCCTCTACTAGGTCATAAGGTACCTCTGGAGCATGGTGCTGCAGTCAAGATCCTATCTGGGGCATGGAGGATCCTACTTCCCAATTCCGTTCCTGTCTCAGAGTCTAAGTCTGAAATTCTTGGTGCCATACACTTTTCAAGTGCGGATTTGGCCTTTAATATCCATCGTGTCTCAATAAAAAAACTACCTGTGGCTTTGTAAGAGAAGGAAAATGGGTGTTACAGGTCTGTTTCGGCACATACACAACATCCAGCATGTGTTTTGAGGTCGCAGGAATCTGAAAGCGTGAGCAGGTTATTGCCAAGTGGAGTGTCCCACCTGCCCTTCCCTGCAGCATCTCAAGATGCCGTAGCACTGGGCAGCACTGAAAGTGAGGGCAGGAACTCATAAAGCAAAAGGCAGGTCTGGATTGAGGGAACCTGTTTGCTCCCATATCTGCACATTGTCCAGTGATCCCTCCCAATGACCTTTCCCCCTGGGGGCTTTGTATGCAGGAAGTACCTCTGAGTGTTAATTATGATTGATTTCCCATGCTTTTAGATGACTGTTTATATCATCCCTTGCCCTCAATGACCTTTCTGAGACCACTCAACAGGGCACTCCAGCCTCTACACTTATACAGAAGAAGGAAAATTCTAGTGATTGTTGCAAAATTGGCCACGTTGGCTGTTATATCTTGCAAAAATCATTCTCGGTTGTCTGAGCTCAGTTGGGAAGCCCATATCTGGATTAAACAAATGGTGACTGTGAGCTATTTTGCCTAAAAGGCCAAATAATGCAAAAAGTACATAATCTCCTATATAAAAGACAAGAGCTGTTTATTCAGACTTATGCAACCTGTATTTTCTCTTTTGAAAGAGAAAGCATTAAAATATGGAGGGGTCAATGCAAGCATGTGTAAAATGTGTAATATTTGGCTGGGGGCAGGGGGAAGGCACAGGCTTTGTTTCAGTGTGACTACAAAGGGGCCAAACACTTATTTTATGTTCTTAATTTTTCAACAAATGGGTGACAATAATCTGACTGTAACAAGTAGTTAGCTTTTTGTCATACTCATTGCCCTGATTTCTAATATTGATTCAGAAATCTGTTTTGCTGCCATGTTTTCTCTTTACCCTCCAGACAAATGAGTTATTCTTCAGTAAAGGAGCTCTGAATATACTGAATTTCACAACACATTTGCCAAACATCTTGGTTTGTCTTTATTTAGCTTGTTGAACTCTGTTGGTCTAGCTTGGTGGTGTCCTGTATATGTCTGTCCCTCTGTCTTTCAAATAGAGTACTTTTATAAATTAATTTCTATGTATTAAAAATGTAAAAACCTATACCTTGCTCTTAGTATCCAGTTAGGCTGCTGGCTTGATCTTTTTACAAGTAATATGTTATATTTATTGGTTTTATGAATTTAATTAGGGTATCCTATAGATAGTTATTACTATTATTGTTATTACCACTATTATTACTATCCAAGAAAATCAATTTATTGTCAAGGTAGCATTTAGCTCCCAAAATACTCCATGGAAACTGCTCACAGGAATGATTCCTTAACAATGACAGTGAGATTGACAAGACTTTTTTTTCTATCTTAATATAAACACAGATAAACAATTAGTGTTTTCCATACAGAAAAGGCTGCAGTCAAAATAATAAGCATGATAACTGTATTAATTACTGTTTTAGCTATATCTCAATACAGTTACTATTGATCTAGATTTTAGCATTTGAAGCCAGCATTCTATAGCAACCTGAAGGAATGACATGCCTCAAAAAGAGTTTGAAATTTTTACATGTCATTTCTTGCGTTTTTCTAGACTCTTGCATAGAGGTCATGGGATTCTGCAGCTTTGTGGCTTTGCTTTCAAATATATATACACACTGCTTACCTAAGGGTAAAGTATTTTTGACCACAGATTAATCACATGTGAAAGACTTTTTACCCCACTGAGAAAGCCAGAGTTTAAGAAACTCTTGTCTCTGTCCCAGGCTTCCATCTTCAGGGACTCATTCCCCTCCTTGTACAACAGTAAAAAACTCTTTTCAGCAAGGATAATCATATTGTTCGTGGGATGTACTGCATACTGAAATCACCTCTTATTGCTTTGAGTGTACTTCTCATCCTCTAGATCTTGACTGCTATAATGCATTCTCTTTTTCATTTTTTGATTAGAGATGGATCTAAGGTAACATTTTTCAGGTGAATAACTACAGACTTATGAAAGAGGACATATTTTTTACGTTAGTTCTGAGCTTTGCTCTCACCCACCTCAATTTTCACTCCTTTAGACTTGTACTTAGCAGCTGCTGCAATTAAGATATAGATGGGGAAAAGAGTAAACTGGTGAAATGTGAATATAAGCACATGTCCTTGAAAGTCCTTGTGGTGGGTCAAAAATACTAGGAAAAATACGAGTTAAATCTTAATTCCTGTGGAGCTACATGAAATGAACTTGCATTTGGACCCAAAAGGTAACCTTCAGCTGCCATAAAGGCACTGTAGTTCCCATAACATTGAGCAAAAGATGTATATGAGGGAAAAACAACAGTAAAGGTATGCAAATCCAAGGGAAAAAAAAAAAAAAGAAAATTATGTGTCATGAGAGGATTGAGGTGGCATGCCTGCCAGAATTTTGGTTAATGGCAGCAGCCACAGAACCTTGCAAAGGCCAAGCAAGAAGTGTCTCTTGTCAGCTCCACCTGACCATGGGACAATGCAGCAGCCCACCAGGTGACCAACTGTGAACTCACCCAGGCAGGCAGACACACAGGTGGGACCATCTTACACTTGCTTCAGGTAAAACTCATGCTTGAATCCAGTCCAAGCCTATGTTGTCTCTAAATCACAGATTAATAAGAGTTTGCATCTAGGGAGCATGGTCTTGTGCCCATAGGCAAAAGGCAACACAGGCAATAGTCTATGAGACCTCAAGAGATGGATACCTTCCAGCTGTCAAAAATTGTTCTGTTTTGTGTCACTGACATCAGAGCCTTGTATGTCAGAGGACCAGAATGAAGTTCATAGCAAGCTTTCCTTCTCTGCTCATCTCAGAGCCTAACCAGCCATTCCTCTATTCTACTTGAAGTAAAAGTCAGGCCATTGCCAAAGCTAGAGGAAAAATTTGTCTCTCAACACATGGACTTTGAGCTTCACCTAAAAAAAACAGGTTGTTAGGGATGGATGCAATGGTCCAAGGTGCTCTACATGAATTTACCTCAGTTGAAAAAAAATAAAAAGAACTCTTTTTTTTCTCCCAAAAGTGCTCACACAATACTTCCAGACAGAAACAGAAAACCAAAGAACCCGTGAAGATATGTTTGGAAATGGGCATTACTGTCTCATGGTGATCTGAATATAACAGTTTTTACTCAAGCAAAACTTCCATTTAAGTTGTGGGGAGCTTTGCCTAAGTAATCACTAAATAAGTTCTGCAGGATTTGGCTCTAAGTTTATGTTTGTTGCTGGTTTCCAATGAATGGGTTTTGCTGAGATACATCACTTCAGTATCTAGCAATTTAATTCATTTACAGAAATGTGTAAATTCCACCAAATAAGCTGTATTCAGGCAGGTTATTTTTTTTTCTATAGCCTTTGTTTGGCCTTAATAGGCAGGCTATCTCTTGCATTACTAAACAGATCGGACTCCAGGAGTATTCTCACGGGAGAGCGGAGCATTGCAGCCTCTGATAGCGAAATTCCCAGCCTCTCTCTGCCCCCTCCCTTTCTCCCCTAGGTTAAGCAGCTGTAAAAAAGCTTAAACAATTTCAGTGAGGCAGACCTGCAGTAGGGCCACACGGTACCTGATGAATCTGTCAGTCTCCTTGCACAGCTGTTTCCAAAGGCTGTCACTATATTGCTGGGCCTAAAGAGCAGTCTCGTTGGATTGCCTCTGCACTCTTTCTCCCTTAAAAAAAAAAAGGGGGGGGGGGAGAAAGGAAAAAAGAAAAATAAAAAGTAAAGAAGCCTATAAAGGTCGTATCAAGGACACTTCTGCAGCAGGCTGCTTGGCTTGGCTCAGCCTGGGAACTTACCTTATTACTTCTCACTTTTTACCTTGTCATTTAAAAGCAGAATGAACTTTATACCCTATCAAGGAAAATATCTCCAGTGAATATACCTGAGGTAGCTGCACTGTCAGGTATCAGATTGGAAAGGAATCTGCAGCTTGACAAGATCCTTCCTGCAGCTCATGCCTTATCCACGCATATTTACTGCTGGGAACCATCATCTTCCCAACAGCTGCCCAGCCTTTGCCTTTGGGCAATATGAACCCACTTTCAGGAACTATTTTTATTATTATTTATTATTCCTATAGTGCCATAAGTGTGCGTGATGTTTTCCAGACTAATTAAGAAGACAGTTCCCCGCTTCAAGCAATTTGCAATCTTTGAACAATAGTTTACTGCTATTGCCCTCCAAGCCAAGTTCTAGTTGTATAATTATAGATAGATGGAGAGATAGAAAATGTACAAACACATATGGAGACAGCACCACAAGAAACAGAAAGAAAAAAATTCACTGGTTTGGTCTGAATGATTCAGTTTCTGAGGAATACACAGGTATAAATCTGACCATGAAAACTAAAAACCTGCCTAACGGGAGAACATTTTGGGCCAGTACTGATCATGGAATAAACAAGAGTAATCCTCTGGGAACAAATAGGGCACAGAGTTACACAACTGGAAAATCTGCCCCTTCAATGGAAACATTTGTGGGAATGCTGCTTTGCCTTTCTTCCTGTAACACATGTTGCTGCAGAATGTGTGTGCGTGTGCATGTGTGCATGTGTGTGTGTCTAAGGTGGGGCTACAGTGGTTTTGGGGCTTCTTTTAGCAAAGGGGGTGAGTTGACTGAGGTCTGTAGATAGGCAGCAAAGGCTGACGGGTGATTTTGCATAAGAGGAATTTAAAACCAAAACCATGCCAAAAAGCATCCTTACCAAACGCTACTTTTACTTGCAGTAGGGATTGCTTTTCTTCAACCTGGGAAGGAAGCAAGTTTGTCTGGGAGCCGCACTTCAATACTTTCATCTCATAACAGAAGATTTACAGGTATGGACCCAAACCAGTGTCGACTCCCTACTAGTTTAATGCAAATTAGGAGGCAAATGCTCATGGGAACAATACAGGAATGCTTCCACATGACTTCCTCCCACTGAATTGCTGATATAAGGCCCCTCTATAGGGTATAATACTGACAGCAGGGAAAAGTTTCCCCTAGCCTTCCCTCCCCCCCACCTTCCTTCTGAATAAAGTTATTAAAGTAGATCAGACTAATTAACAGTAGCTTATCCCTATTGATTGAACCAATCCCTGTTGCAGAGGTGCCGTAAGAATGCTTTACTTCGTTGTGAAAAACCTGCATTAGGGAGGACAGTATAGTTGCTTGTTTACTGGTTGCTCTTAAGGATTTTCTCCATTATTCTTTACGTCTCATGGGCATGTTGAAACCATATGTGAAGGTATGTAAACACACACATAGACGTACCCTTTGCTGAATCGGTTTTAGTTGATGTCTGGATAGAACAGGAGGAAGTATAAAAGCAAACAACAGCCCTTACAATGGCTCTACATGATTTTCTTTTTTAGTATTGAATATTTAAAATTACTTGCATAAAAATCACCTGATGATTTAGTTTAACTAATATATTCTAAGTAAAATATATTAGGGAATATTAGGAGAAAGCTTAGAAGCAAAATGTTCTTGTTTAAAAAAACCCTTAACATCATAAATTATCTTGTTCTAATACCAGTAAAATAATAATCTAATTGCTTTAGGTAGCATACATCTCTACAGTTTGCTTGTAACCCTGTATTGGTTATAAATTTACACTGTATTATTGCTGCTTATACTTCTGGCTGTAGGATGATAAAAATGGCTGTATATTTTCCCAACTAACAGCAGCTTATTGTGGAACAAAAGAGGAAAACCAATCTGCTTAATGGCATACTAGGCTTTTTTCCTCTTTCAAACAGTATCACTAAACTACTTGGACACTGGAATATTTCAGCATTTGGGTAATGTAAAACCTCTTTTCTCATCTCAGCTCAAAAGTGTAACTAAATAGATACCAAATGATTTAAAAAAAAAACAACAAAAAACTCCCACAAACATCCCCCCCCCAAAACCCCACACTTATTTGCAAGCTCATTGTTTGTTACAATTTGTCATTCAGTTTACTGACCAGAACCAAACCATGATTTTTCTGCATTTCTTTTTTCCTATTTTTTCCTGGTTTTTATACTTACTATTTCATCCTTAAAGCAGTATTTTGATGCTCCTTAAATAACATGCAGATTTTCTCCTGAATTCTTTATTCTTAATCCTTTTTAAAATTATTATTGTTTTTAATTAATCCAATGTTATTGCTGTCTGAGACATGAACAATTTGGCTCACAGAAATAGCCATTCAAATTCCAGAACAAGTCTCCCACCTCAGAGTATACATTATTAATAAACATTGAATTCAACATGGTTAGGTGACTGTTGTTCTTTGAGTTTTCCTGTTTGTTGACTGGACTTCATGAACAAAATGCATTCTGGATGGAGACACAAAGCTGCCCCTGCTACTTAAGGGCTGAGCATCCAGGTAGGAGTGCCCTCCAAAAGCTGTGTGTGCCAGCCCTGTGTGTAGGCAGGAAATCACACTGCTTGGAAAAGGACAAATGCAGATACACCATTAGGTAGCGCTAACGAGCCCTGAAGATGGATGCGAGTGGCACAAGGGGCTTCACATGCTGGCTCTGGGGTCTGCACAGCCGAATGCTGGGAAAACATCATACCGTCCTGCTCGCACCAGGTTAGAGAGGGCACTTAGCCAGTAGGGTAGTTTTCTGTCATGGGACCACCCAGCATGCAAGCTTCAGCAAGATTATAACCTATTTGTTAATCTACAGTTCCTGCACTACTTCATTAGTTACACGTGGCACTGTGAGAAAATATTTCCAGTGCCCACATGGGAGACAGAAATGAGCCCGCGCAGTTTGCCCACCAGCTGGGCATCACAGGCTGAAATCTGGTGTTTGTTGCTGGAAAACATGCGCATAAGAGAAGGGTCCCCATGTATCAGGGTGTGAAAACAGTTGACAAACAAGTTTAGGCTTTTGCTTCATGGATGACACAATGAGTCCTGGAGATTTGTAAGCTTTAGTTCATGCCTATTCCAGCATTTGTAGTAGATCAGGCTTCTCTAAATGGGAATTTAGTAAGTTTCTAACAGTATGTAGACAGAAGGGCTACAGAAGCCTAGACATGTCAAACACAAGATGCCCATGTCTAGGTCCTATCCCGGTATCTATTCCAGGTGCTCTGAATACGGTGTGCTTGTTGCTGTCCACTTAGCAAACACAGTGCCAGCTAAAAAATCTGAGGAGATGCATTATTAAAGCTTGCCGAGTCTGGCCGCAGCACACTTCCTTGCTCATTTTGCTCTCACCGATGCTTTGTTAAATTTTGTTGCATTTCTATTGAAGTGTTTAGCAACAGACAGTGCCACAAGTTTGTATCATTCATGGGACACGAATAGGAAGGCAGTCCTTGCTGACCCTCTTCCAGTACTACATTGAGCTTCTGACTAACTTTCATGTAGCTCTTCCTTTTTTCCTCACCCCGAAAGGAATATAATCTGTGTAATCCAATGTTTGTGTTGCAAAAAGTTCTGTCTATAGTCAGCCTGTAAACCAAGAACCACCTTTAAAAAAAAAATCTCTTAGCAATTTTGTTTGGCCTTCCAAGCAGGCTCATGTTTAAAATATGTTTGCTGCCTTACTGTAGATGGGGTATGTATTTAGACAAGGACACGTGTTCCAAAGCGTATACATCCCTGATACAATTCATCCCTCTTCAGTCAAGCCCCTGAGTTTGTTTCAAAAATATCAAGGTTGTCTTTGCCTAGCAGTGGGAGGAACTGCTAATCCCTTGGTTTCACAATCACCCTCTTAAAAAAAAAAAAAAAAAAAAAAGAAGAGGAAAATTAACAGGCCAGAGAAACAGCAGCAACCAAGCAATGAATGTGTGGACCACATGGCCAGCAAAAGAGATACTGTAAAAAAAAATTGTCATTCACTTGAGCCTTTACTAGAAGGAAACAGGTACTGCAACTTTTGCACAACCTTATGCTTCCTGTTGAACATTTTAAATGGGTTGAAAGGCATAGCAGACACCTTTGCTTGGATTCATAAATAGGCTCCCACCTCATATTAAAGGCCTGAGTTTAATTTGTTTAATATTCCCACCACTAACGATGCCTATTTAAGACATCCTTTTAAAAGTTTGTAACATTAATTTAATGGAAAAATGCCAATACTGCTCTAAGAACTCTATTAGATTTTCTCCCTGTTAAATTAATGTTACTAACTTTTAATGGATGTTGTAATTAGATGTTATTATTAACGGGAATATTACCCAAATTAAAATCAGACCCTGAGAGAGAGACAACTTACGTTTACAAGTGCATTAAGCATTAGTATCTGGACATTATACATACAAACTGGTGGAGCCAGATGGCCTTTGCTTTGTTTTTCCCCTGTAACCTGCTACAGAACCAGGCACACATAGTTTTGTTAGCACATAATGTCTGCAAGAACAGCACAACTATTAATGCACCCACTTACAAAAGGAAGTGATGGTTTCTCCACCAGCTCTGGAGTAGGAAAGGGGAGCTCCATCTCCCAATTTCACACTCAATTTAAAGGGTCACTCTCAAACCAGTCTGATTGGGTTCGGCAGCTTGAAATTGATTGTTTTGGTTGTAAAGCTTGCCTGCCTTCCTAGCCAATTTAAAAAAAAAAAAAAAAAAGAAAAAAAAAAAGACTGCTAAGCTACTAGCTTATTATGAGCTGGAGAGTGGTGTGAGAAGGAATGTCATGAATTCAAAGCTACTGAATCCAGTCTATTTAGGGCATGGGGAAAATGACAAAAGTGCTGTTGTTCGTGAAAGGTGAGAGAGACAGTCCTTCCTTTTTCTGCTCCACATTTACAGTTCTGGCCCACTTCACCTGCAAAATTCCTGCCGAATGCTCTTTCCACACATGTAAGGGGTGAGGAGTTAGGGCTCAGCTGCAGAGAAGCGGGACCACTTTTACCAAAAGCTCACAGTTATCTCAAAAGCACCCTCCTGCCAGTTTGGAAGTATTTTTCCTTGTATTTCTCTAACAACAATGGACCCTACATCAACAAGCAGGAAGGCTAAAACGCTTTTTGACACTACAAACATGTTCTGCGCTACTGGCCTTTATTTTACACTCCTGTTTATTGTTTAGAGAAGCAGCAGCCTGTTTGTATTTTGGAGGAGTAATGTGTTTCTTCAGTTTGTGCTGTGAACAAACTGAGTTGATGTTCACCAAATATGGGCTGAAATATGTCTTGCTTTAAAAAACAGAGAGTTCAGGCCCCATAATAGCTGACTGTAAAATTTGATGCAGAGAAAGGAAATGAATAAGTAGAAAGCAAGTTTAAGAAATTATACAGAAATTATAAAAGATATATGTACTTAAGGTGCTGAAAGATGACTTGTCCCATCCTACAAAATCTACAACACAAATCTTTCAAAGTAGTAGGCATGCCTGTCAGTGCTGTGGTGCTCCCTTTGCTCAGGCAATTCTTTCCTCGTGTCAGGTCTGCAGTGGGATCCGTTTTCCTAATTACAACTCCAATGGATATGTCCAAAACACAGAAGGCCCAAATTTCAATGAACAAATAAAAAGGGTTGGGTTGTTGGGGGTTTTTTTAGCATTTTGATTGCTTGCTAGACCAACATAGTGGCAGCAGTTATTATTTTGGAATGTGTTGCTGCTGGCTCAGAGCTGAATCTACCAGAATAAAGATAAAGCTAATTGGTTATTTTCCTTTGGAACTGCTTATTGACAAAATATAGTCTCTTCTTTTGTAGGTGCAAAAGGATTGTCTGTTTCAATATGCATTTTTGTGGGGGCAGTGGGGGTAAAGCTAGGAATAAGCATTTCCTTTTTTCTGTTTGGTTTGAGCTTTTTTCTTTTCTTGGCTCCACCAGCCCTGTTCTTTTAGTGAACAAAACAGAAAACATGTAGCAGCAGAAAATGGAGTAACAGCACATCAACTACTCACTCTCCTTGGTGAAAGAGATTTTACTTTTAGATTACTTCATCTTTCCTTTTAAAAAATTGTAAATGATTGTTAGGAAAAAAAAATCCCAGATAAATCAGAGGGAGGAAAAACCCCAATAAAAGACTTAATGTCAAGAAAGTGTAATTATATCATAGACATCCTGTCAGAAAAATAAATACCTATGTCATACCTGGGGGTTCCTCAGTACTTGCCATTGTAAGCCTGGCAGCCATTTTAGTGCTAAGCCATGACCCTTAGCTCCCTCTCCCCTCCACATCACTCCCACATCAAGGAAACATTTCCCTTTTACAATAATCAGCATCTTCCCCTGGCAGACTTAAGAAGTATGTACTGATGCTGTCCTACAGTGGCCTTGAAAGCATGTGACAAGGCTGAAACTTTTTTAGGTGACAAGAAATTCTGAAAAAAAATTTCACAGACAGCAGCAGTTTCCACAGCTCCTTGACCACCAACACTGCCGGATGCCCATGGACATAAATACACATTGTGCAAATACGAGAGTGTTTCAGAAAAGGGGCCTCACCTTTAGTCAAGTTCTGAAGCCAAAATCAAAGCAATAAAGTTATAGTAGTCTTATCCTAATCACCCTAGCATTGCTATCATAGTAAATGGAGTTCTCTTGCTGTTTCACAATGAGGGTATGCATGACTATCTACAAGAAAAATATTCATTTAATCTTTTGTAGTTTTTTACCATATTATTATTTTAGTCACAGCTATTAAATAAATCACTAAACAGATGTAAATTGAACAGCATTCAGAAGCCAGCCTGGACTGAAAAATCAGGTCTTTTAATATATTTTTAAACTTTCATGTCTCAAGTGTCAGTTGTTTTCTCTGTATAGTGTGCCAAAGGGTTCCTCAAATGCCAATTACTACGTGCTCATAAATGCTCCATAGGCAAAGTGCCTCTGCATTCACATTATGGGCTTTATCTTTGCTGCTGCTGTGTTTTGGCTTTCGATCATTGGAAGGCTGGTAGATGTGACAGCAAAGTATCATAGATGCTTTGAGGAATGAGATTATAATATTATTATTATACAAATAGTTAAATTATTAAATAAATAACAAATTTCATCCTCCATAAACTGTGCACACTTTGAAAGGTGTGGGGAGTACAGGGAAAAGAATGAAAACATTACCCTTTCCTATGACGTGTCTGTCTGAACTAGAAAACCCTGTGCTGCAGTAGTAGATTGGGTGCATAAACAGATAAATTTTTAATCAGTCCTTCATCCTTTCTGTTACAGGATATCAATTCTTACCTTTTTTTTTTTTTCCCTTTCTCTCTCTCTCTCGTAACACTATAGCTGATCACGCTGCTCCAAGAGTGGCCATCCCCCAGCCTGCAGGCTGGATGCAGGTTGCGGGCGGCAATGCTCCATGTGCTCCTCCTGTCTGTTTCCAACAGCCTCACAGGTGCTGTGATGGACTAGGTTCTGCGCCAGGCAACATCTTCAGAAGCGCATTCCGTAAGTGAACTTCCGTAGGGATGCATGCTGTCCCCCCCACCTTCACACGACCAAATGTGCATCCCTTGTCTGGTAAAGAGGCAGGTTCCCCCACTGCAAGGCAGTTGAGCTTCCATTCACATGATGAGAGTGGAATATTGATACAGCCTGGACATCTTCTGGTAACAGCAGTGGGGAAGCATCTGTCACAGTGACCTCTACGAAATGCAGGCACACCCTTGTAGTGGGCACCTGGCACGTGGACTGCAACCACCTGGTTTTTGGCTACGTGATGAATAAGCATCCCATTACATGATTGTGGCATACATGCTAAGAGGGTCCTCGCAGAAGTATGTGGGCATCTCTGGACTTGGCAGGTTTGCAATAACCTTAGTGTGAATTCAGGCTGGTTTTCCTCCCTTTTACACCTTGCAGGGGAAAATAAAAAGAGACAGTGATGGAAATGGGAAAAAAGCCTTACAACGGGGGGGGCTTCCGCTCTTTTTATGTTCGCATCCAAATGACAACCTATCTACAGATCTTTTGCCATGCTTTTTACTTCCTCTAGCTGTCTATCCCCAGTGCAGAGAGAGAAAGATTTATGTGGTTTTTTAAGTGAGCCTAGATAAATTTCTTTAAACCGTGTGACCTCTGACCCTACCTTGTCTTATCCCTCCCCTTTTCACTCAAAGCAGAATTCCTGTTGACTTGAATGAGAGCAGGATCAACTCCTCAGTTAATTATGTCTGTTAATATTATGTGACATATTAGATTGCAAGTAAAATGCACGAAGATCAAAAAGGAGCTAGTCAGCACGGGCATAGGAAAAGGCATTGACGTGTAGAAATCAGTGTGACTGGAGCATCCCCCTCATTTGTGCTCAGGCTCGGAAAGTGTGGGAGGAGATGATTTCTCAGAAGTGATGCTATGCAGACCCCTTCCCCTACATCCTCTGTTCACACGGATTCAGTGAGAAGACGTGTACAGGGCTTCAGGGCTGCCTCTGGGACTACCAGAAGTTCCCTGCCAAAGAGTCAGCAGCTAACGGCTACAGCTCAGGGAGCATAGGGAGATATCATCCAAGCCACAGCAGTAGGAGCCAAGGCTAATAAACATACCAGTATCTGAAGAGGATATAATGTTATTGATGGTCCAACTTGAATCTTAACTAGAAAAAATAGAGACTAGTGAACAATATCATTTTAAACCCATAGAATTTTTGCAGAATTCAGGGATTAGGGATGTAACAGGCTCCTTGTTTCATCAGAATTACAATTTAAAAACTATATTCCAAAGAAAACTATGCATGCAGGTAAAAATCTCTGAATCTGTAAGACTCTGGATTGGTGGTCAGCATGGGACATACCTTAGCCTTTCAGCCATCTTTTTTGTCTTCCCTTCACCAAAACAAAAAAAGTTAAATTCTTTTGTTCAATCTTGTGTCTTCCAGCTTTGTGCTCATTCACTCATACACAAATCAGGAATTTTGTGAGGGGTGCCAGGAGCCAGAAAAGTTAGCTTTGAACCACTATGAAGCTCCTGTGCTTCTGTTAGAACTGGCATTTAAAAGGATTCAGACTTTTTACTGTATAACTAATGAGTGAAACCACAAGCCCATCGGAGAGGCTATGAACAAATCTGGGTAACTAGTGAAGAACTCAGCGCTGCCGTACTTTGTTAACTGTTCTCCTCACTATAGGTGACAACCATGGAGTCCGAGAATGCAAGAACATGTCTTCTACTGCCAAGGACCAGCTGACACCCACAGAGGCAGAGAATGGGAAAGGCTGCGTGCACCAAAAGGGAGGAAGTTTATAAAAAGATTTTTGTTTTCGTTCATGCTGTGACCTAAGTAACGTCCCAGTTTAAACATTAAACTCGAGGTCATTAACTTGTCACAGTGATTTCTAGTTTAAAACTTCATAGTAAAATGAGAGTTAAGAAGGCATGAAAAGACCCATTAATTGATATGATGAAACTTGCTGAAACGTAACGCTTTCCATACTTCATATAGCTAGAGACAGTAAGTTATATTGTTCAAACCACATGTGTTGTTTCAACCAGTGACTGATTTGCATGATACCTTAAATATGAGTTTGTAAAAATACCTATTTCCAAGAAAATAAAATATCAGGATTTTGGACCCTCTTTTGCTAAAAATAAAGATATTTAGTGAAATTACAGCTTGTACTTTGAAAATGTAGGAGAAACACTCAAATCTGACATTGGTAGCAGATGATTTACACAAGAAAATTGACTATGTCTCATGCATCACTATTAATTTTTACATTTTAAAATAGGCACAATTTAAACTGAGACCAACACACTCTCTTGACATTGATGTTATGTTACTGCCAGTGTTTTAAAGCAAGTGAAATTACAGCATTTAATTTTCATTCAAAATCTGAATGTGGCATCATTCCAGAGCTAGTAAAATTCATTCTAGACTTTCACTGAAAGTAATCATTTGCATTTTCTGCGGGGTTTAATCTTTTCTTCTGAGTGTGGCATTCTTCTTTTTCCATTTTAGCACACACACTTTCTACCTGCTTCATTTGTTAATGACCATAACACACAGAACACAGTGCATATAACCTATCTCATACTTGAGGGAAAGTAGCAGATAACAAAAAGTCGACATTTACCACAACCTGTTTTCCTTAGTTAGAGCAATTGAGCACAATGGCACTTGGGTTTTGAAAACTGGTGATCTCAAAAGTAGATGAGCTGCAGTATTGGTCTTGTTAGCCCCTATCACTCTCCTCGTAATTACCCTTTCTGTCCCAGAGTATCGAAGGTTTTGTTGAGAAATATCTGGATTCCAAATGAATCACTCACCTTTGTCTCAAATTGCCTGTAGGACAGACAGCAGCATCCCAGAGCAGTGGGCGGTCTATGCCTGTGCTGTTTGAGAAAGAGCTGATAACTCCCAGCATGTCTGTGCCTTGTGCTCAACAGTTCTTTACGGCCATTACCAGGGCAGAGCAGAATCGTGACATTTTTTTCCCTCCTCATTCATGATCTTTATCCCAGTGATTCACAAACAGACATTGCATTTAGAGGCTGATCTTTATTAGGATTTTATTAATTGGCTTCTATTGTTGTGTGGGGAAAACTACATGAAAATAAAAGGGAAACAAGTAAATCATCAAGGTTTTTCTCTCACTCTGGTGAATGATCTGGAGCAATGGGAAAAACTTTATGTAGCAAATTGCTTGATTGTCTTCTGTGAGTTCAAGTTTATGATGAGCAAATGCTTAAATAATTAAAGTGCTCTTTTAAAGTTATAAAGCAAGTACACAGGTAATACCTCTTCATTGCTTCTCAATGTTTGTATAAAACCAGGCAAATACTCACTTCTTAGACATAATTTCATCATCTCAGTACAAGTCCTTCAGCTAGTGTGGCTGTGAATACTGAGTACTGCTATATTCTGATTAGAGAAGCAGCAGATTCTTTTTCCTACTTGTAAGGAAGCAAGAAATCATCACTGTCAACAATGGGCAGAATGTCTATTATTAAAAAACATACAGTCACCCACCAATCCATGTATCCATTCTGCTTATACATGTTTTTATTTAATGGAACAAAAGCTATGAAATGGTGCGTTTCAGTAACATAAAAATTTTGAATCATTCTAGGTCAAGCTGAAATATAGGTGTCTTTCCCCTTGACTGTAACGAGGTTTTGATTTCACCAACAAGGTTTAGGATTAATTCCCAAAAAGTTGATGAAGATTTATTGTCTACTTGGCTGACACTGTCTAAAAGAAAACAAAATACTTACAATGAAAGGAAATATGGCTTTTACTTTGCTATATTATGGTATCAATTTGGTTCAATTATACTCATTTTCATTTTACCATGGACAAAATTTATATGCCAGATCACTTTGTTTTGTTTCTGTGCATGCAGTATAGACAAACCAGTAAATAAACACCAGGTTACTATAGTATGTTGAAGACTGATGAAATGAAAAATAGTTATCTTTTCCACTGAACCTTGACATTACAGCTGTATACTTAACAGTGAAACCTAAAAATATATGATGTCAGAATTAATGTTAATTTATATGTGTACATATTCATTATTAGCTATGAAAGAAAACATATTTAAAATTAATATATTCTGATAGTAAATGTATTTAACACTCATGCATGCTACCTACCTTCTGCACTTGAGACCACAACCTACAAAGCATTGGAATTTGCTTAGTTAAGTTGGAGATGTATTTCAGCCCATAATTGAGTTGGACCCTTGAAGGAAGAGTCAGAGTCTTCTTAATTCTTCTCAAAATTCCTCATTACACCAAAGAATTGCACTGTGCTGGAAACCAGCGAACTGCCTCTCCAGCAGAAGTATTTTCTAAGTGTAAAGCCATTTATTGAATATAAGCATTTCAGATGTTCATTAGTTTTATTGTATTTTCCTGTTTATAATTTTCCTAAGTTTGCAGAGTTCAAAATGAAAACTACGTTTTATGTCACATTACTAGCAGTTTTATGCACAAACACAGTGAATTAACTGTTTGGCTGTAAATCAATTTAATAGTTTTCACTATAAATGTAATTGGTAATTTTTTTTTAACGGTAACTAACACTTTATAGTACAGTATTTCTATATATAGCAAACAGTTCAAGGGACTTAATTACACAGTGACAGAGACTGTTATGTTCTCACTGTGTAATTTTAAAAATTGTTTTTAACAATGAGGAGCAGCTGAAATTTGTCAATTTAGGAGTGACAAAAAATGGTTGACTGTAAATGTGGTACTTAAATTGTTATTTTACCAGTAGACTTGTCATCTTGATGTAACTGGATGTCATAAAAACAGTTAAAAACGGTAAATTTAACTGTTAAATCATAGAATCATAGAATCATTTAGGTTGGAAAAGACTTTTAAAATCATTGAGTCCAACTATTGAACTAGCACTGCCAAGTCCATCACTAAACCATGCCCCTAAGCACCACATCTGTGCATCTTTTAAATACCTCCAGTGATGGTGGTGGTTTAGCCCTGGCTAGAGGCCAGATGCCTACCAAAGCTGCTCTGTCACTATCCTTTTCAGCTGGACAGGGGAGAATATACATTTTGAGAGGCTTAGGACTCAAGATAAGGACAGGGACAGATCATTCCGCAATCAGTGTCATGAGCGAAACAGACTCAATGGGGAATTAAAAAAGTAAAACCATCCAATTCGTTACACTACACTACACACACAGAGAAACCAGAGTAGGACAACAAGAAGTACAACCAAATCTGAAAACACCTCCCCACAACCCTCTCTAAGATTTCACTTTAGTCATGATTTCACCCCTTCCTCCACACCAGGTGTCATGGCGAGGGTGGGACAGGAAATGGGGCTTTTGGTCAGTTCATTATTAGTTCTTTTCATTCTTAGCCAGATGGGGAGAGGGAGAGGTGGGGATTCCTCACACTCTTCCCCTGCTCCAGTGTGGGGCCCCACCCACGGGAGACAGTCCTTCACAAACTTCTCCAACTTGAGTCCTTTCCCACAGGGCTTCAGCTCTTCACCAACTGCCCCAGTGTGGGTCACTGCTGTGGGGTGCAGTCATAAATCATAGAATTGTCTCTCAGTCTCTCAGGCCCAGACTGCTCCAGCCTGGTCACCCACAGAGTTACAAGTACACCCAGCAAACCTGCTCCAGCATGGGCCTCTCTCTGCGTGGGCTGCAGGTCCTGCCAGGGGCTTGCTCCAGTGCGGGTCACAGGATCTTCCATATGTCTCCACCTGCTCCAGCATGATCTTCTCCACAGACTGCAAGGGAGTCTCTCTCTCCTGCACCTGGAGCACCTCCTCCCACTCTTCTTCACTGACCTGGGTTTCTGCAGAGTTCCTTACATCTTCTCACTCCCTTCTCTGGTGGCAAAAAGCATTTTTTCTTCTTACATGTGATTCCCAGAGGTATGATGACCATCACTGATGGGCTCAGCTTTGGTCAGCAATAGTTTCAGCCTTGAGTTGGCTGATATTTACTCTGTCAGGCCCAGCAGAAGCCACCCCTTCAGCCACCCTTCTCCACCAGAACCCTGTCACAAAAATCCACAACAGAAGGTGACTCAACCATTTCCCTGGGCAGACTGTTCCAGTGCTTGACAACCCTTTCCATGAAGAAATTCTTGCTAGTATCCAATCCAAACCTCCCATAGCACAACTTGAGGACACCTCTTGTCCTATTGCTTTTTACCTTGGAGAAGAGACTGCAACTCACAAATCAAATGACAAAATTATTGTTGGCAAGTATTTATTAAAAGGTAGGAATTAAATTTAGACAAAGACATAAAAAGTGAACATTTACATTTTATGTGGTGGTTGCTCTAAGTGTGTAACACCACCAATGGAAGTACTGCCATGAAAAATTGTATGATTCTATACTAAAGAATTATTTAAAAGACACTATAAATATTAAAACTGTAAAAGAGAGAAGCAGAGCTCCTTCTCATGCCTAAACATAAAGCTAAAGTTAAAGGCATTTATTAAAAAAGCTATCAACTACTACTGCTACACCTCAACACTGATTATTCCCTTGCATGAGTATAACCTTGGACTGCAACCAAAGCAGGAAAAGCACTTAGAGGGCTGCTACAGAAGTAAACATGGAGTAGCCCTCACTTTCCCTTCAGACCTCTCACTTCCCCTTCAGACCTCTCACTTCCGACAGTGCTTCAGGTGCTGTTTCACTTTGCATTGCGCTGATGTTCAGGCAGACTGTGAACCATGAGCATATGCTTACACCAGTTATGGCTCATCAACATCAAATATCAGACTTGGGAGGCTTAGGTAAACTAAGGTTTCCAAGCACATTAAACCAAAAACGCCTGTGGGTTTCCTGGCTGGGAAAATCCCTATCGCTTCGTAAAGAAAAGTAGTGGTTGCTGATTGTGCACAAAACTATCTGGCTGGTTCCCCAGCGTGCCTGTGTTCAGTGGAAATGCAGCAGAGAGATGTGTAAATGAAAAGACATAGTACTAAATGTAGTCGAGTGCCTGCTGACTGAAGGTGGAAAAACCAAAGCACCAGAGCACAGAGGAGAGGCACAGCTGAACACCACCCACTGTTGGCTGGGCTCCTTGCTCCCATGAAAATGTAGGGCTGCAACTCTGTTTCTACACACTGGGTTCTTTTGATGATTCGCACTAATAGTGAAGAACCCTTCTAAACTGCAGGCACTGCCATTGCTTTTTAGCTAACTCTACATACAGTTTCAACAATTCTCCAAGGAGCAGACTGGCACCTTAAGTCCTGGAGCACCTAAGATGTTTTACTTCTTTCCACAGCATTTCATGGAGGTCAGGAGAGCCGCTTGTATGCAGACAGGCCTGTCACTCCCCGGCTCTGCTCTGCACACCCATTGGAGAAGTGAGCTGCAGACCTCAGAGCAGAAGTCATGACATCCAAGCACCACTAACTCTGTAACAGCTGTACCCACCTGGCTGCAAGAGAAAGGGAAAGGAACTGGGCTGGAGGCTGCAAGGCTGCCAGCAAAGGACAGAGATAGGATCTAAGCAGAATCCTTAGGGAAATGAGAATCGGAAAACATGTGGAAAATGCACTTGCTGCACATACGCATCAGTCCTCAGGTCTGCTTCTCTTAGTCCAGTCGTTTGAGCACCTGCCACATCCTCATGTGTGCTGTTCCATCGTGAGTTGGTATATGTCTCTGCCACATCTATGACAACATCCTCCATCATAGACAGGGGAATTAAAGACTGCTGTAACAATTATATGGTATTTTGCTCAATACTAGAGATCAGATTTTGCAATAACAGAGAGGAAAAATCCAATCAGCTCTAGCCTATCTGTCTATATCAGTAGCAACTTTCTAAACAAAAGTCAGTTCAGCAACTGCATTGCCACTTCTGCCTGAGCTCCATTAAGAGAATGGTCCATAGGCATGAAGTTTGAATCCAGTGAGAGCAATTTCTTCAGAGTTAAACTGAGGGTTATACTAGCCTGTACTCTTTTAAATGAACACTAAAAAATGTCTGAGGGCCAAAATTCACTGCCAACTACACATAAACAACTCCAACTGACTTCAATAGGAGTTTCCTGTGTGTATCCAGGAGCAGATTTTAGAGCTAAGAGTATGCATCAAAGTCTAAATAGCAAATGTTAGTGAATTGACATTCTGTTTATTCATTATTTTCAAATGTCGATAGGGGTTTCTCTGTCTAATATAAAATGATTTGGTTGTCACATTTTTAATGAAGGCTTTTAATTACTCTTGATATACAGTATTGTACTGGTTGTTTTGCACAGTTGCTTTTGTGCATTTATCCAAATCCCATGTCTATAAGAAAACCTGCCTACATCAGGGTTTTAGTCAAACACAACCTTTGTCATTGCTTTTGTACAGATGATGCTTTCAGCTTTCAGCAGAAAGCATGAAAGGGAAGACCTGTATTAGATAGAGTATAGATCTGGTATAGATAGAGGAAAAATGGACTTTGTTGCCTTGGAAGCTGTATCTTAAGTTGCCTTTTGATAAGAGTAAATGTGGTAACACTGAAGCCTTATATGAGCCTCTAATTTCTTGGGAAGGGGGTTGCAGTTGAAAAAAATTAGAGGGGATAAGCTTTGCCACAAACTGAGAGAGCCTTTGGCTTGCAGTGTCTTTGGAAGGGTCATTTTGGATAAATCCCATTTATGAACATTTTGTTTCAAACTGTGGATGTTTAAGAAGGGAATGTCAGGGACAGGAGAGACTCTGGAAGACTTTGACCGAGTAGAGGAGGCAGAAGAGGACACCAGCTTCCATTCTGCCACCACCTATGAGCACATAGAAGGGCTCCAACTTCCTCAGCCTGTGGTACTTTTAAGAGCCACATGCATTCATGAGTCAAGTCCAAAAGAAAGAAGTGACATCTCAATTTCCAAAGCAAAATCATGAAGAGCACTTGTCAGTCTCTCAGTGTGATTTGCAACCACTATGAGAAACAACCAGTAAGGTAGTTTTTTGGAAAATGAAGATAATTGCACTTTTAAAATATATTCAGAAGTGCATGGGCTTATGAATGAACGCATGCATGCAAATATGTATCTATGTATATATAATACGGAAAAATTGAAGCGATGTGGAAAAGACAGCGGCTAGAAAGCAACTTGACACCTGTACTGGAGGCTAGTTTCTTAGAGCCTAGATAATGTACCTCAAATATTAATCAGCTTTTATGTTTCAAATTCTAGTCCTCTTTAATTGCCTTAATACAGAAAGTCTCCTGCTTTGGTATCGAGGAAGGGCTCACATGTAACAAAAATAAACACATTAAATAAATAAATAAATAAACCCAATCTCCTAGGTACTAATTTGCCATGGATTGTATTTAAGTCCTCATCCATTATGTGAATTAGAAGTGAAACAAACACTGGCATCAATACTCTATTGCAGCCAGACCAGCCTGAGATCCAAGTGAGTGTGTGTCCTGGACAGTTTGTATTGATGCTGTCCTGAGTATCACACTCATCAATAATGGAAATAATTGCATTTTAATAATTAAAAAACCCCCATCATTTTCACAGAGGTAGAAATGATGACTTTGTTCCCTCCCTGCAGTTTATCTACCTTCTAATGACAGGAATGATTCACCAAGCAGATCATTTATGAACACACAAACACACACAAAGAAATCTGCTTTTATTCAGGTGAAAGAGTGTCAAATGTCCTTTAAATATCAATTTAGCAATACACTACATTGGGAGCTTTGAAATGAAAGGTGAAATGTATAGAGAAAGAGTAGCCACTTCCTTCCTGGCCCTATTTTGTTAGTGTCCTGATAATGTGTCAAGACAGGTCATGAAAATTCTTATTCTGATAAGAACTGCTTTGAACTTTTGGAACTAATTTGGCATTCCAACACTAAAACCTTCAAAAAATGTGGATGCTTAATAATGCAATAATATTTTGCTGGATACTGAATAAGTCTGTATAGAATTTTAAGATAAAAGTCTTGACTTCTAGTTCTCACACTCTTTTTTTGCCTTTTCTTAATTATTTTATATAGTCTCTCTGCTGAACAATCTTGAATTTGTTTTTTAGGCTTAGGTCAGTGAAGCAAATGTGGTCATAATCTAGCCCCAAGTTCTCTTCTCACTACTTTTTTGCTGCAAGACAATCATCTAGGGCATTTAGCCCAGACTGTGGCCTCTGTCTGGGATTTTGAAGATCAAGAATATCCCAAACTGACATACCCAAATTCACGAAGCTGGAAAATAAATAAAATAAAAGAAGTTAAACAAAGGTGTCATAAAATTTGTTTTACTCTCTGGAGACTTTCTGCAGAATGAGGAGGAATGAGTGAATTGCCTGACCTCTATGGTAGCCAGTATAGTTTAGATTCTTGCTCACTTGCTCTCTCACTTTTGACTATAGTCCTGATTCAAAGTGATGTGATTAGGATAATGTTCATTAAAAAAACTATGCATTAAGTTCAGAATAAATCAGACACTGAGTTTAGAAGCTTATGGCTCTTTCCCTTCTCATTGGCCACTATCTGAATTAACATCCAGTGAAAAGTATGTGTGCCAAAATTTCCCACTGAAATGGGAGCTTTTGAAATATCTAACACTTTTTCACATACTTGAAGACAAATATATATTTTATAAAACATTTATAAATTCTTTTCACTGCAAATAATGAAAAATAACAGTCCTTTCCTGAAGATCCCTTAATTTTTATCTCTTGTAAAAATAATCTCAAAAAGCAAACGCTTCTAGCAGATGCAGAAAACAGAAATAATCCACGTATATGCCTGAAACAAAGTGGATACATAAATGCTTTGCCACCCTAAGCCTTTAAAAACATATGCCTCTGAATCAGTATTTATTTGTAATTTTGTATTTGTCTATATAACAATAGCACATTAAGAAAACCATCACCTGTATCTCAAAAAAAAAATCGTTCCATTATATTAGAAACAGTTTTGTTAGATGCAAAAGCAAAATCTAGATGAATAAAGCCTATTCATCTGGATTGCTATAAAGCCTATGCTGTGGCAGTATAATCTATACCAAAATTTCAAGTAGGCAGTTAAGATTTTTAATCCTTATTGAGATTAAAATTAGGAGTACCAGATATCAACATAAATATTCACTCGCAAGCAAAGGATATTCTCTCTCTGAGCAAAGGATGTCCTTCCATTATGCCAAAATGAATAACCTAAACCCTTTTTTGTTTCCTTACACTCTCTGTTTAGCTTTGTGTCATACCTATTTCTTTCGTTAAAGCTACTTAGCAGATTAATTCAGCAGAAATAAGCGCCTTATTGTTGATTATATAAATGATTCAGGATGTTTGACATATTTAATTTGACAGAATGGCACAAATTGCAGCCTACCCTATGCTTTGCTAGTCCACATGCACCAGGACCACCTCTAGGATCATTAAAAGTTCAGTTAATTCAGTAGCACTTTTGCACCAGAGTTTTACTGCAATGATTAGGTTTTCAAAGATAGCAGCAGGCCCTTCCCTCCCAGCCCGGCTTCTCTTTCAGATTGTAGTGAAAGTGAACAAATAAAGAGGGGGGGGAAAAATGAAAATACCTGAAGAGAATAAAGAACAAGGGTGATGGGGTAAGATGGATTACTTGAATTTTCCACCAATCACCGAACAACACATTGGCTAAAGCATTGATTGATGAAGTATTTAAGTCGTCAATCTCACATCACAAGCCTTTTTACAAATGGCTGCAGAAAGGGGCTGACATCGAGGTGGTATCAATGGAATTTGGCTTTGCTACAAAATATAAGAAAGACCTCTAGTCCACAATTTGCTCTCTCGCAAGACGTTCAATAACCACTTTCGACGGCCACTTTGCCAGCAAATGTTTCACTTAAAATGTCGGTATTCTTTACTCAGGACTGCTGTCCACCTCTAAATTTATAGGCCTTTACTATGGGAAGATTTACTTTCCTTTAGTTTTCGGCCAGATTATTTTTCCCCCATGCAGACTGCTTTTCAGTTTACATGGAGGTTTTCTTGGTGGGTGTTTCTTTTTCTTTTTCCTTTTTTTTTTTTCCCCATTCCTTAAAAGAATTACAACCAGTTGTTGTCTCTTCAGATATGTTTTAAAACAGTATATCAGTCATTGCCAGAAATCTGTGTTTGATTGAGAAATCAGCTTGTTTGGGCTTTTTCGTTTCCTTCCCCTCCTTCACTTTTCTTGTTCATCAACATTTACCTAAAAATAAATGACTGAACAGAACTTTAGTTTAGTATTTGCAGAAGCTGCTGCTACAGAGACAGGTCACCTCTTGGTTACCATCAGCATCACAGCATTTGTTCCCTGAAAGTCCCCTTCTTCTTCTAGGGGAATATGATGAATGTAAGGAGCAGCTCATATCAAGGGAAAGACAACCAAGCAATTCAGATTCCATGAAGGGAAAAGAAAGAAAAAAAGCCAACAAAAGAGACTACATACCCCAGCATGAAAGAGAATCTTGATTTCAAGTTTTCTTTCAGGAGTCGTTAATATTTTATGAGACCACACAGAGTGTTCCTCCAGTGACATTTTTCTAAATAATGTAATGTGCAGTAAAGTATCAGACAAAGGGGAGGAGGAGGGAAATCGCCTTGTTTAGATTAAAAAAAAAAAAAAGGCAGCATTTGAAACCAAGCATTCTCAAGGTTGGCTGCTGCTTGACTCCAGAGCCCCAGTCTTTTGTAGGACCAACACATAACAGGGGAATGGTGCCCAGGAACAAAGAGAACACTTAAGTTTTTTGCTGCGTGTTTTTTGTGTTTGTTTGGGTTTTGTTTTGTTTTCTATTTTACCTTTTTTCCTTTCTTCCTTTTCTTTCAGGAGAACCTAAGTATATGCTCTTTAGGCTCCCTTCACTGTATTGATAAAAAGTGATGGGGCAGGGAATACCTACAGAAAACTGCAGAAGAAAGACTGGCAAAAATTCAGTGCCTCCTGTTTTCTTCTTTCATGGCCCTCTCATGTATGGGAGCTTTTCTCAGAAGCAAATTTTGATCTAAAGCTCTGGGTTCAAATACTCCTAAAGGAAATCTGTGGGTACCTTACAGAACAGGTCCAAGGCCTTACAGGTCTCCCAGTGCTGCAGTGGTTGATGGTAATTCAGAAACCCTACTCTGGACAAAACTGACCCCCGAGATCATCTGCTTTATAACAACAAAGCAGACAAGGGTCCAAGCTTTCAAGGCTACTCCAGTTTTTAGGTTTTGGATCACACATTTTCCTGAACTATTTAGGACCTTTCACTCTGAAGCAGGTACAATCTTTTAATTATGACTTAATAAGCAATCATTCCTCAGTCAAACCACTTTACTTTGCAAAAAGTAGCAGGGTGAAAGCATTCATGTTGAACTGACTGGTTCAAAATTTGATAGTTTGTAATGTTACTGCTTATGCTGTCTCATGTTGATCAAAGGCCTCGGTCTTATCTGGGACACACAGAATTTAAAATTTTAGAAGAATAAAATTAAATATTTTGCTTTTTTGTTATTTCACACTCTCAACATTAATGGGCTTTCTGGAGCTGTCCTTCTGAATATCTAGTTGGTGTACAGAGAAACATTGGCACAAGTTTTTAGAAATCAGCATAATATAATAAATACAAGGCCTTGCTATTTTTATTGTTTTGTTATTATTATAATATATTTAGAAGGCTGAACAGTTATACTTATTTTTGTTTTAAATACACAGTGAGTAATTGATATCAAATTTTGGTAGATAAAGAAAATCACTCAGCAGCAAATTGCATGTCCTTCCCTCCCTTTGAATTTTTTAGACACACACAAGTTAATGGTCACCATTGTTGTACAAACACACTGTATGGGACCAAAGTGAATATAATGTACTGCAGCAGTAATGCGTGGAGTGAATCAGACAACTTGTACAAAGCTGCAACTGAATTTATCGTATTAAATAAGAATCCAGCTCACCACTGCAGTTTATGTGAGCAGTTAAAATGGTTTGCCTCTTCCCGTTACATGACAATGTAATCAATGGCATAAATCACCGGCTGGCAGAAATCCGACATTTGAAATATCTCACATGTTTCCTATGGCACAGCAGAAATCTTCACGGCAAAATAGAAAGCTGAGGAAGTTGACAAAAGGCATTTGTGCAACTGCTGTTGCTGAGAATTGCACCCAAGTTAGGAGTTAAATTGCACAAGCTTTGATCATTCAGACAGAACACATGTAACCTCATCTTAAGGTATGCAGTGATATTGCATCAGATATAGCAATTACATAATTCCATCTCAGTCATCCATACACTTATACATGCGTATGCTTATCTTCAATAATAGGAGTAGTTAATAGATTCAATTGTTTTTACTACTACTGGACGTAAAGGAAATGTAAAATTGAGATGCACTTACACGTTTACAATATTCAAGTTCTGTAAAGCTGCTTTATCTGTGTTGTTTGGGGTTTTTTTTCAACATTTAACAAGTCTGTAGTAGCAGAGGTTGCTTTTGAACTGAAAGTGTGTAGAGGAAACAGTCAGAAGGGGAATTCTGGCACAATTAACATAACATTGGTGGGAATTTTGTCATGTTTTTATCCTATGATTCAAAAACAGAAGAAAGGGACCAGTTGAAATGCTTCTAGTGATTTATTCAAAATAATGTTACAAATGTTTTTGAATATAATAAAATAAGATACATGTACATAGCTGTTTCGCTGGTAAGATTATCTGATGATATTTAGCTTTTCCACATGTGACTATTTCAACAAACTGTTGTCTTCCCTTGAACATATTCATACATGTGGCTTCTCTGATATCTTCCTCCCACTTTTGGTGGTAGCAACTCTTTGTGCACTTGTTCCACCACTGTCTAAGCCTCACTTCTGAGGCTGGTTGCTTTTCAACCATCATCCTCACCCTTTTCCTCCTTGTTCCTAATCATATCTTCATAGCTGTTCTGTTGTTTTATTTTATAGTGAGTAGCCTGATGAACTCTCACCCAGTCCCACTTCTGTTCATTCATTTCTACTGCCATTCCTCACTTAGCTTTAAGGGTGAGGGTTACTGCTTTCTACCTGATCTCTCTTCGGGTGCTGCCAGTGAGCACATACTAATTGGCCCAGCATCACTCCCCATAGAGCCTTCATGGCCTGGGAAATATTGAATGGCTGCCTGGTCAGAGCGAAGGTGGCTTTTTAAAAACCATTTTCATTAATTTTCTCCCCTATAACTACTCAATAGTAGTGATGAAATAAATAAATATATTGAATCAGAACCTTACTTCACTGGGTCTTAATTGGTGTGTCTTGAGTGAATCTATGCCAATGTGTAATGAATCTATATTGCTCTTTACAAATCTCATCCCACCTACTGTACCTGGCCTTTGTGCTGCTACACACTGCGGTAGACTGTGCATCTCATTTGTGTAACCATGGTTTTGTTTAGTTGGCATGTTAAAAAATAATTTACTGTGCATAATAAAATCTGTTTTCCTCAAGTATGCTCTGGAGCTGGTTTAAACTCGGGAGGCACCATCACAATGATGGAACCTGACCATGTGTGTCAAACAGGGCCAGTCAGTTTCTAATGTGAGAGCACGCTTCCTTAAGAAAGGAAGTAGGGAGGGAAGGTAATCTTGTATATCTATTCTAATTTGTTTTCAGATAAAAGTTGTGCATCAAAGCTGATAAGGTTGCTAGAACTACAGGAAGGTTAAATTAGGCAAACGAAATACTGTGTTTATAGTATCTGAGTTCTTTAACTGGACAACTAAAGGTACAGCTATTATGAGAAACAGTCTTTTCTCGAATAGGGATTTGAAATATCTTAGTATTTTAATAGTCTGTGCATTTTAATTTCCTAAAATGAATCTGAGAAAGCTTTGACCCACATCTTCCCAAAATGTAGCTCTGAATTGTGCCCTAACAAATTAATTAAGACACACGGACCACCTCCTTTTTCAGGCTGATGTCTTTTTAGGAAGAATTATCAGGACAGCCGACCTGTAACAAAATAGTAATAGGTAAATGGTTACATTTTCTTTAAGTTCTTAAAGTGACAGTTTGCATTTATTTGACTGCATGGGCCTAAGCTGCTAGCCAGTGAAGACCATGCCCTGATAGCTGAGCTGACAGCCATGCTGGTAAGATGCCAAGCATGTTAAAGGAAAATAGTTTGTATCATGTGGAAGGGTGTTTGACTGTTAAAAACAGACTCAAAACAGCTATTTTGAGATCTACCTCTTTTCTACCTCTTTTTTTTTTTTTTTTTTTTTTTTTTGGTGAGGAAGCTATACATGCAAGTACACCATAAATTATCTAACTTAATTTTTTACCTTGTGTCTAATTTTCCCCCCTGAATAACATGTATAATGGCTGGTAACTTTTAGCCTATTATGCCCCGTTTCTTCACTTACAGGAGAAAAGCTGTTAGGCAGTTCTTAATTTGAACCACAGAATTCTTTGGGTTGGAAGGGACCTCAAAGATCATCTAGTTCCAACATCCCTACCATGGGCAGGGACCCCCTCCACTAGACCAGGCTGATCTGTATATATAGGTGATTAGGGCCTATTTCTGTTGACTTCACGCTGAGTGCACTGGGAAACAATGGCAAGAAATCATATAACCACAGCCAGAACTGTAAGTCACTGACTGTGGGTGGCCAGGTGAAAGTTTTGCACGCTCCCGAAACATTGGTCCTTCCCTGCATCTGTCTGCTTGCTTAAATCTGCCTTAGAGGCCAACTCACTGCCAAAAATAATTAGCATAACATTATTTCCTTCCCTTCATCTATGAAACACATTTACCAGTCCTGTGAGCAGGTAGATATTGCTACACCTCGGTCTTCCTGGTCTTGCAGATCAAATATTACAGAGACCAACAAACCTCAAGATGATTCCAGCCTCTTCTGGATACCATCAAGCACCCTTCCCTGAGTTTCAACCATGAAGACCTGAGGTATCTCTGTAGCAATTCTAGTCCATATAGACCTGTCCCTATCAGTGCAGAGGCAGGGTGTCACTGGGGTCCTACACTGGACAGAGACCAGCCAGACCCTACTCTGAGATCCTTGGGGCATTGCGTTTGAATAATGAGACACTGAGGGAATTCTTAGGACCAACAATGACAAGAAGACTTGCAAAAGTGCAAAACCATGGTCTGGCTGGCATTGAAACTCAGTGCATGTGGAATCCTATAATGCCACTGGTAGAGCTGCTTTCCAGAAGTGAGTTGCATTCTCAGGTAAGGGGTAGATTTTCTAACAAAAGTGAGGCCAGGAGCTTCTTGTTTTTCCTTTTTAACTTCTAAGACCACAGAGGTTTCAGCTCTGTTATTCATGTGGGTTCAAACTCCCCACAGACTATTGTGGTTGGAAGATAAGATTTCAATCCAGAACCTCTTTCTGTTTCAGGTGAATGCCACTTTGTACAATTCAGACAGTAGTATTTCCAGATAAAACACAAAAGCTGCCTATAACACTTAAGCAATTAAGAAGTTGCAAAAAAGGAAACTTTTTTTCTCTACAGAGGAGAAGGTGGAAGAATGAGACTGCTCTTCAGTTCCTTTAAAATACAGTATGGGGGAAAAAGATCTCTTTATCTAGGAACACCTTTCTTTTCCAGCAGGTGACAACTCCCAATACAAACACTTTGAAAATGCAGGAGAAGTATATGGTCTAACTTATATGCCGGCCTGGATTCAACAGCCCAGTAATGGCTCTGGGCCACTTATTCTTTCCTGATGTGAAAGCACGGCACTTTAGCTTCTGTGTTTGGCAGCGGGAAGCCCCACAGGCTGGGGAGAGCTATTTTATGTACTGTGTGTATGAGGGGGAGCATTATGCTTGGTACAGGGGAGCTGCTGAGGTTTTTATACTCTCATTACTAGAAAACATTTCTGTGTACTTTTCTCTGTGTTTTTATTAATCCATTTCATTTCATGCTGTCTCCCCTCCCACATCTCTAACAGCTGCTCACACAATATCTCACCTACAGTTTGGGAAGACACAGTAGGCAGATCACAGTATATATTGCATTATACTCCTGGACGTACCATCTGCCTTCTCCTCCTGGACATTTTTGCAACCAACTATTTACAACAGCAGAGGGTCTGGCTGCTTAGGGCAGATCCTTTGAAATGAATGTCTTGTAAATAAGTGAAAGTTACAAAGGAACAAGTAGCAGAAACAATCCTGCTTTAGTTAAAATGCATCTTACGTGGTTACCAAATGATTCCCACTTTGAGGGGAAGAAAAAAGATGAAATGTGATTCTTGGTGCATCTGGTTTTATGACTTCACCTCACCTCTTGTATTCCTAAAACTAACTGTGAGAGGTGGGGAGGCATATAGCTGACTGCCACAAGGAACATGGTGACAATGTCATGCATTCTTAGACTTGCTCACAACCAAATAGTCATAACTGCCCCCATCCCACCGCCCCCCGCCCCCGTCCCTCAGCTGTTCTCCCACACCTATTGCCACTGACAATAAGGACTTGTAATGTCCATTAATTGAGAAAAACACTGCCTCTATTGTCAGTTTTAATAAGAGATCTCTCTGGTTGATTTGAGAGCCTCAAACCAAGTATGTATCTCTATCTGTCCTCAGAGCTTTGCAGAGCAGTTTGGTGAATGGCACCCTGACATAAGGCTCCCTTACATTCCTGAAACTACTCCATACTGTCATCATTCAGAAACTATGTCCTGCCACTCTCATTTCCTGTTGAGGAAAAAGATATCTAGGGGAGCACAGGAACTGCTTACCTAAACATGAATGCAGCTCACCACAAAGCTCTGGAGCAGTCATAGCATTGAGAGGCTTGCCTTCTCTCCTTCCCTACTCGTGTGCAGTTCCAGTCAAGCAGCATTGCATGACCCAGTGTTTTAATTCCTGGCTAAATGGACTGACTCGTTGGTTTACGCATAATCTGCACTGGGGGACCCTCTAGTGGGGTCATAGTCTCATTTCTGAGTCATACACCCAGTTTTCTTTCCCACAGAATTTGGGAAGTGAGTCACAGAGGTGGGTGCCCAGGATCTATATACAGCAAATGATGCCAAAGTACCCACATACACACTGACCAGAGCTAACAAGTGAGAGGTGAAAGTCCACTTCAGCTCTCTCCAAAATGTTGATTCATGCAGTGAGTAAACTGAGGGAGGCCCTGCTGTTAGTTGTGCTTAGGGCTTTGTATGAAAGACTTCCAGGAATTATTAGGATTAAAATAGATGAATGCTCCTAACATCTTGCTGTGACTCTGGGAGCAAGGATCTGCATGTGGAAATGCAACAGTTTTACACTACTTCAATCATACTGCACAATGACTTAAAAGATCAAGGTCCTAGAACATTTTTCCACCCCTCCATTCTTTATGACATGAAACTGCCTGGATATCCAAGGAACTATAGAATTTTTCATGTCTGCACCAAGAAAATATCAATGAAATCATTATGACTTTACCCTGTGTGGGAGGGCGTTTTGAAACATTCCCTGTCACCTCATGAAGTCATCACTAGAAGTTAAATTGCTTTATACCTGCTTGGAACCCTTATTTCAGAATTTGCACTGCAACAATTGGTTGCTACAATCAATAATTTCCTATAATTCTTTTTGTGAGCAGACAATAGATAGGAAGTAATTTTTACAGCTGATATTTAGTCAGAGACCAGTTCACAGAAGGAATTACAGCTTTTTATTGTTTGCTGCTGAAGCATTATAAGATTGTTGCCATTTTTTGTTTTAAGATGGATTGTGGTTGTTTTTGTGAACACTCAGGGTCACAAGTATTCAGTTGATGTCCTGTGATGCCGAGCTAGTGACATGTATCTGAAGCTGTTTGCTTGCCACCGAAGAAAGATTTATGCCTTCAGCCATGCAAAGTGAAATAGCTGCATTGTGGAGAAGGCAAATGTTTGCTTGTTCAAGTTTGGCTCTTATTCATCTCCCAGCTGACTAAATCCATGAAGATAAACATGGCCTGGCTTCCCTAGTTCAGCAATGACTGCTTATTGTCTTCGAATAAATACTGCAATATTATTGCTCCACACTTTCCTGGACACTGGCAGACTGTGAAAACAAGCTGAAGAGATGCCATAATTCATAACATATACAGTCCCCGTTGTCTTTAACCCAGGGTAAAGAAAGAAAGAAGGATTTAGAAGCCAATTTTGTTTTAACCCTTTGAATTTTAATTTTTAATTTTTTTTTTTTTTTACCTCCTCTAGACATGATTGACGTCTCCTAGGAGCTCCCTATCCTTTCATAGCTTAGGAAGCATTAAGTAGTTGTACTTTCCACTGGCTGAGTCTAATCACATTCCTATAGATGAAGTTGGCTACCCTGGACACGCAGAGCTGTCCATTTATCTTTTAAAATGTGATCTACACTTTTGTAGATGAGCTCATCTTGGGGAGTGGCAGAAAGAGGAGGACAAAAATAGAGGAAACCAGCACATGATAACACTTGTATTAAAAGCATCATAACAAACTGCCCTAAAGAAAAGAGAGCAAGAGAGATGGGATTGAAGGAACGTTTATTTAAGAATCTAATTTGTACGTAGGAATGAAGATTCTGAATTGTCAAAGTCTATCTGGCGTTTATAGCTACATGATGAGAAAAAAAAAGCTTGTCCTGCAAACTCTGATAAGAAAATATTTTATGTGACTGGCACCTCTTATTCACCATCCTAGACATCACTGCACAGAGCTTTACAGAAGTAAACAAAACTTAATGAAAATTGCTTTTCGAAAAAAAACCTAAAAATCATCATATCAGACAATAGTGTGACCAAGAGAGAGAGGTCTTCTTGGAGATGTCATTTTAATAAACGGGCACTAGCATTTTGGGGGCAGAAAGGAAAACTTGTGTCCCAGTGCTTTTCCTTCCATCATGAAATTTGCGATTCCCTTACACACAGACAACTACTGCTAGGAAGTTCACTTCTAAGCCTTTTGTCTGCTATGATTTGGAGTTGCGGTGTATTCTACTAATATGCTCAAACCTCATTACCATTTCAGTGATGCAGTATGATATGCCTTGATTTTTCTTTGTATGACATATTGCGATACTGAAGAAGTTGAGTATGCACCAAATTCTCCTTTACACTTAGGACACTTCCCGAGCATGTTACTACTGTGTCACTAATGCCAGAGAAGGGAAGGTACTTTACATCTTGAAGTGAATCGAAATGCACATTCATTTTTCTTATGTCTCTTATACAGTATCAGCATAACTTAAGCATGCCTAAGCATGAATGAGAATGAGATGCTATGCATCCAGCAGACTTTTGCCTGCTGCAATTAGAGTTTAGGATTACTTTCATTACATTTGAGCAGAGGTTCTGTTACAGAGATCTACCTATTGACACACAATGCACTTGATTTTTGCTGTGGGACTCCCATGAAGGAAATGCTCTATAATGGGTATCATATTCTACATGGGTGAGTTGACATTGGAATTCTCTTTTAGCTGGTATGAGGAAAATTCCCTTCCATTCCCATACAAGAAGCTTATGAAAAAAAAGATTAGTTGTTTCAGCCACAGCAAACAGAGGGAAAAGCGACATTAAAAGTTACATTAAAAAATCTCACTGTCATTGCACAGTTCCTGTCACAACTCCAGTGCTGTCCTGGGTCTCAGAAAGGCCTTTGTGCTGGGAACAGATGTTCAGATACTAGAGATGCTAGATTATTTTTATTATAATTTATTGTGGTTAAAACATTAAACATAAATGAATAAATCAAAATATATTTATAAACCACACAAAGGGAAGGTGAAGGTAGGGACAAGAGCAATATACACAAAAAAAGACTGCTGGGGTAAAAACATACAAACTAAAGTGACTGTGGAAAAAAGCATTAGCAGAAAATGAAAAGGAAGTTTCTATGCAGGTGACTGAGAATCTACACTGGCTTACTTGCAGAACATGGGAGACAAATAATTCTCCTGATTATAGGTCCAAAGATGTATGTCCAATAGTTAGCCAAACAATAGAGAGTAGATATTAATGTCTTATCACAGTCTTGGGTGTTGATTAAGGAAAGTTCTGGGTTAAGGGTAGAAACAGGTATGTTAACTAAAATAAGGAGAAACGACTTATAAGGGAAAAGACAACAATAACTTCTGAAGTCATCAATATTGTCTTGTAAGTCTCCAAAGAGCCTCATAGTCTTTAGTCTTGCTCTTCACAGTCATAGCCAACAGCACTGTCTGAGACATTGCCTTCTTTGTCACTAGTTGTTTTGGCAAGGGGAGAGGAACGCTCATCTCCCTTTCTCCTGTTTTCAGAGAAATTGCAATCATACCTCTTTTCTGCTATAGCTTCACCTTTGATGAATGTCCATTTTGTAGGGATAAGAAACAGCTTAATGAGCTATCTCTGTTTTTCCATTATCTACTGACTTTTGGTATTAAGGCTTTAAACTGTATGATCCTCTATCACAGATTTTCTGCTATTATTCATTGTAATATGAAAAACAACTTACAGTGCCTCTTCTCTCAGCGTCATCTTTTGTGTAAGCTCTAGTTCCGGCTATTTATTAGCACTTGAGCAAGTGGAATGTTTCAGTGATGTTGTAATTTGGTCATGTCAATGGGAACACTTGACTGTTTTCCACAGGAACATAGATCTGAAGTATTTCTTGAGTATGTTTATGGGAACAAAATCTCACTCCAACTTCTTTTTATCCTGTTTCTTCATTAATAACATTTTATTTATCTTCTAGTTGAAAACACAACATTTATTTTTCCTTCTTATATATTTACATTTTACTTAATATCTTTATTGATTGTTCTGCTCACCTGCAGTAGTAGGTCAGACATTCTCTGATGTACTTTAATCCATAAACTAGCCCTGAAGGACAACTTTTAACTGTAATAATAAAATCATAATGATTATGATTATTTATACCTACTTAGCATTTCTCCAGACTAGAAATTATTTCCCTAGAGTGTTTTGACTTATATGCTGGTATTAACCATGACTAGGAGTTCTTTCCAAATGCTTTTCTTCAACTTTGGCTGCCAGTAGCACCCCAAAAGTTATATTCTCATTTATTGTGCAAGCTAATATTTCAGTAATTGCATCCTGTCCTTGAAGGATTTCTGTGACTCTTCTAACAGCATGAAGGTATATATATCTTGTTTCTTTTTTTCTTGTTTTATCTTCTAAAAATACATGCAGAATGGCTTTATTATGTACACATATAACAAATAATGTATCTAAACATAAGGCACTCCTGAGGCCCTGGCTAGCATCTGCACTATGTTTGTAGTTCTTTAGTTAGACACTGTGCAAGTTTCTTTGTGTTTGCTCCTATGGTTTGCTAACCTCAGTCTGTCTATCTTGTTTTCTATACAATATTCCAAACCCCCTCTAGGTTATGCTTTCCATATTTGTAAATTCTAGATTATTTACTGAAGTTCAAGTCAGTGTCTTCTGGCTGTTTTCTCAGTTCTGGGTCCTTGGTCTCCAAAAACTGTGCATCTGACTGGTATAAAATATTTCATACATAATTTAGGAAATTTTCCAATGAGAGATTGATCATGTTCAAATGTTTTGTTTACCTTAACACTCAATAGTGCAATAAGTCCACAAAAAATAAAAAAATATTTGCTTTGCTAGATCACTGGTTTGCTTTTCCCACACAATTTTTTCTGCTAAGTCAGTCTGTGTCATTGCCTTACTAAAAAGCCATTTTCTGTTCATTTTATGCCCATTTAGTAGCTTTACTTTCGGTCATGAGGAGATACAATTCTTTCCTGAGCATTTTCTAGTTCCTATTTGCTAATCAGGAGGGTTTTCTCTTTTGGATGATCTATTTTCTTGATTCCACAACTCTTTATTTACCAATCTATTTGTTGTGTATTCCTTATTTTCCATACAGTTTCACTAGACAATGATAAAGATGTACTACAAACTGTAATAGTTGTAAGTTGTCGTGGGTCTTTCATGCAACAACAGATGGTTTAGGAAGCATTGCAAGAAAGATCTGGTGAAAGGTCCATGTGTCTCTCTGTGTCAAGTATTCCATCATCTTTTTTACCCTCACACATCTATTTCCAGCTGTATGGCTCTTTGGAGGGTACACAGGGGAGCACCTCGGGGCCCCCGGGGGTGTCTCAACTCTTCCAGCAAGGCTTCTCCCACAACCTGCCTGCCAACACTAAAAGGTCAAAACTCCATAGACAATTGAGTGATCTGGCTCCATTGATATTACCATGATAATGTGTTAGGAAAGTGTTAACAGAAGGGAGATTAAAAAATAGCTACTAATTTTCAGCACTTAGTTCAAACAAGATAAGATTTAGCTTTATGTAATGCTGCATTTTGAAAGTATATATTTAGACTTTCATGGGCTCTTCATGGGCTAGCAGTCCCATTGATTTCAGCTATAGGTGTGCAGCTCAGTGTTTCTATTTATGGCACAGTATGATAGGATCCCAATCCTCACATCATACATGAAAAATTTATTCACCATGGAAGTGGCATGAATCCATAGAAACTGTGCAAGAGAGACAGGAAGAAGTATAAATCTCCAGAGTAGTAATCAGATACCTCTTCTCTCCAGTTCCCTTCCTCACCATCATAACAAAAGACTGAATCTCTAACCTTAGGTGCACCTAAAGATGGTCCCATCTGAAAGCCATCTAATGCATGCAAAGTTTCCAACTTCTACAGTAAGTGGTACAGGGATCTAGCTGTTGGTGTCACCTCTGCCACTCAGCCTGACTTACTCACAACTGTTCACCTCTCTGAATGAGATGGAGAACCTATGGAAATGTGATGTTGATTTGAGTAATTAAGGACTACTTCATGTAAGAGGGTTAAAACCAAACAGTACACATATTTAGCACGTTTAACTTTGTAATGTTCAACTTTACAGATATAATAATGAACATTTATAATGCCACTTTTTCTGTGTTACTAAGAACATCAATAAATGTCACAATATTCTAAGTTTTTTGTAACATGAAAAAAGCCTATTTGGGTGTTTCCCAATTTCTTATTTTACCACTACAAGAAATGTAGATAACTCATGGTGTACTGTTTTTTAATTTGTAAAGGAATAACTCCAGTTTTCTCACTCAGAAAATTCTGATATTTGTCTCACAATCAAGCAACTGAACATACATTTCATATTGGCTATTTAAATTATTTGCCCTGTACCACACTGTTGCCTTCATGAACAATTGTTGAGATATAGATTAAATGCAACAGAAAAGGAAACATGTCCTTGCACTTCATGGAAAAAATGGACTTAGGGATTGGACCAGCTTTTCATTGAGGCTTTATCAGTTTATACCAACCATTATATCTGAGCTATTCTCAAACATTTTAAAAAACTGTCCAGTAATTTTAATGGTATCTAAAAAACTGTTTATGTTTTATGGAAGAAGTATATGTGTTGGGCAAGAAGAGAATTTTACACCTATTCACAGTCATAGAAGGTATATGAAAGATTGGGCAGTACTTTGAGAAGTGCTGGCTCAGGAGCTGTTAAACAGTACAGATGCACATAAGCCCATTTATATATATTTCCTGACACCATGGGATCACAGCTGCACACTGAGTTATTTAGTGAATATTTAGATTATTCAGAATCATAGAATCACAGAATATCCTGAGTTGGAAGAGTCCCATAAGGATCATCAAGTCCAACCCCTGGCTCCACACAGGGCCAGACAAGCCAAAGCATGTGACTGAGTGCATCGTCCCAATGTTTCTTGAACTCAGTCAAGCTCAGTGCTGTGACCAATTCTCTGGGGAGCCTGTTCCAGTGCCCAACCACCCTCTCAATAAAAAACATCTTCCTAATACCCAACCTAAGCTTCCCCTGATGCAGCTTCATGGCGTTCCCTCAGGTTTTATCACTGGTCACCAAAGAGAGGGAAATCGGCGCCTGTCCCTTCACTTCCCCTCATCAAGAAGCCATAGACCACAACGAGGTCTTCCCTTCAGCCTCCTCTTCTCCAGACTGAACAAACCAAGGGACTTCAGCCTCTCCTCGTAAGACTTCCTCTCTCAATTTAATAGAATTACAAATGTTTAAATTGTTGTGGAATTAAGATTGTGCATCCTGTGTTGTATTTCTCCTTTTGTGACATTATTGGTAATAATTCCTCACCTAAGAGAAGTCTTAAGAGGACAAGTGCATGAGATTCTCCTGAGGCAACAGGAGCCACACCACTACTCATGGAGAGCAGCTTTGTGTTGGCCCACTGGGACAGCCTGCTCTGCTGGAATCAAACCCCAGCTCAGAAACTCTACTGGAGCATGTTGTAGGTAGCTGTTAGAGCGTGAAAACATAGAAAGTCCACATTGGTTTAGATCTCAGATGAATGCCTCCACCTCCAGTGAGGATGCATGTGTTGAGATTCACATATATTTTCAAAAACATTACCCCCAGAGAATAAAACCAAGTAAATGAGTCTCTGTTTCTTCAAAAGACTACATGACACAGTACAGTTCAGATACAGCACATAAAAATGCCATCCAATTATGCTGATGAAGCCACATCTCAAAGAAGTGTAGCTGTATAAAAACATTCCTTTCCGTGGTGATTTTATATTCTGACAATAGCATGAATATCAATGGGTAATATCAATGGGTAATAGCATGAATATCAATGGGTAATTTACACCTTTATAAGGGTGATAAAGGAGAAAAATGTAGATGTAAAAGGTTTTGTTTGTTTAAAGCATCAGAAATATTCTATTGTATGACATTACCTCCTGTCTTTTTGCCATGTAAGATGTAATCACTTACATCGTGCTCCCATGCTAAAAGCAGCAACATAATCTCCCACAATGACCTGTTTGATTACACCTTACACCAAAGACCACTCCTGTTGTGCTCTCTTCTCATTCAGCGAGGAGAGAGAACAGGAACAAAATGGGTAGGGCCTGGGACTAAAGGACGTGGAGCCCCTTCTCCTCTTCATATCTACCATTCAAGTCATCTCTCTCTCTCTGCCTCTCTTCCCACTGCCATCTGCAAACTCTTTAAGGAGAAGATGTTGTCTATGGGTTTCCTGGTGTTTTCAAATGTTAGAGCAATGCTACCTCAGTCTTAGGGCTTTCTAAGGGAATCTATCCCTTGCTATGATTTAATTTTTGTTGGTGTCATGAAAGAGCTGAGCCAAACATCATTTAAAAATAAGTACAAAGCAACCCCGGACTAAACCTTCAGATTCAGTATCTCTTGCTTTCTCTCTGTACTTGAAAAGGCTTTTGTAGCCCCTGTTCTTCAAATTACCTTTTGTTGTCAGTGTTATAAAAAGGTCCGATACTGGGAGCCTAAAAGCTTGCTGAGCCATTAAGCCACATGGCATCCTGAAACTAATTGAAGCCTCTGAGTGCTATGATGAATAATAATGTGAAGATTAAATATAATAATAATTCAGTAAGTAGAAATAATTTAATAATAGGGCAGCTGATGCAAAAAAATCAATCATACTTAAGAAAAAAAATACAGTTTCTTAAATAGTAAGTCATTTTGATTTTAGGGGGTTTTTTTTAAGGCATTTCTCTGTAAAATATAAAATAATTTGGCAGTATTATTCTAAACTATCACATCACCATCTTTCTCTGCCGGATACTTCAGTGTCTATAATGGGGACTAATCAAGCTCAGCCTTGTCAGAATTCTTGTGAAAATAGAGAGATCTCAGCTCCTGTGTAAAAATTTCCAAAGTAAAAGAGAATTAAGCGCAAGCAAAGAAATTATTTAAAGCTTACTGGGAAAACAGGAAGTCTCTTGTTTCCTATCCCTGTCCCAAACACTTTTTGGCCCTTAAGTCACTGCAGAAATGTGACTTGCCAAAGTCCATTCAGTCCTTGGAAAAAGACCAGTTTCAGTGATACGTTGCATCGAATATGCATGTATCACCCTGCTCCTTCTAAATCTGTTCAAGTAACAAACACCTCATATAAAACTGAACATATTCTACTTGCAGAAAAAAATTATCTTTGCTTCATATTTGGTCTAAATCCTTTGAAGCCTGTAAACTTTGCTTGCTGCCCTAAAAGAAAACGCGCTCTTCTCCATCACGGCTATCTTCTCTAGCAATGTGTTTGTCCAAATACTTTGCCAATGCCTTATGCGATACGGGCGCATACACATGAACAGTGTATTTATCAGCCTGGCTAAGCTGAGCATGCATGTGTTTATCCAGCTTGTGGGAATTCCTGCCTGAGGAGGAACCATCATAACAGTCAGAGACACATCCATAGCCTGGGAAAGAAATTTCATCTCTCACATGCTTTTCGCTTCAATTTCATCAATACATTTGACATTGGGAAATGAAGTTTATTGGACCTCTGTATTCATCCTTTGAAAAGCCCCTCCCAGTGTCAGAGCAATAACTCAAATGTAGACAATTTCAAAAGGTGCCTCACCAGAATTGCAATTGTTCTTGAAAGGTGAAAAATCCTAATCTATTTAGTGGAGTGCTCAGCAGATCTTTGTTACCTTTTTTTTTTTTTTTTTTTTTTTTTAATCTGCAAGATTAAATTAACAGAAAGAAAAGAAAGTAACTAGTCTTTTCAGGGAAGGGAAAGGATCAAATGTTCGTGATTATATCCCTGAACTTACAGATAGTACCTTTTTTCTGTGGAGGGTGGAATGGACTAGGCTATGCAGTCAAGTTTATATTTTTTGTGTTACTACAAAGACAGTGATCCAATTTCTCCCAGCAGTTACACCCATATAAGCGTCCCTTACTTGAAGGAAAGGAATATTGACTTAGTGGAGTAGTAAGACAATAAAGATTTTATTTTTCCAAAGCTGTGGGAACTTGGAAGGTGTTTACAGTATGCAACCTGATAAACATTAGTCAAAGACCAGAATCTAGTAACAAGATTTTTTGATAGGCAGTGCTTTACAGCATGTAAAGTGGTTCTGAGGGAATTTGAAGTTGTTCAGTCCTTCACATCTAAGCAAGAAAGGGTTGTAAGCATCAGATAAAATTCTTTCTTGGCCACTGCTTCACACACCCTTACACACACAGAGGGACTAATCATGACTTCACATATGATACTGTGAAAAGACAGATCTACACTGACCGAGATTAGATTATAAATATATGGTGCTCCCTCAACATAGTATCTGTATATGTAGGTAACTAAGAGATCCATATTTAAAACTTCCCATCTTCCTCATGCACAGTAAACTGGGGAAAAGTTGTCACCTTTCTGCTGTAGACATCTTGAAACAGAAACTTAGCATGGCAAAGCGTCATCTGGGGATCCTGTTAAGACCGAAACAGCCCATCCAGCAGCTGCTTCATTTCTTGCCAATGCAACACATACAAGAGTCACAGTACATAATCAGTTCCCAGGTAGGCATCTTCCAGCAGGACCGTGACAGACTCAAGTGCTGATCTGGGAGCAGGGGGATCATCCCAGTGAGAACAGGGACCTGTGGCCATGCCAACACTGCACTTGGCAAGGACAGCAATCAAATGGAGATAGGCGTTTGCTGCTCATAGGATGCTGGCATGAACAATGCACAGTTTTTGGCTCACATCAAATAATTTAAGCTCAGACCATTTTGATAGTGTGGATCAGGGACACATAAAGCCTCCAAAATGCCTGTGAAATGAAAATTATTTCCATAGCTGTATCTTGACTGTTGTCATGATTTATAATTGTGAAAGTGTCTCCTCTACAGAAAGCACGTAGCAAGGAGAGCATCTCCCTTGTCCCCCTGTCATGAGCCCAGGGGGTCAGCTGATGTTCTAACTATTTTGGTCATAAAAGTTAGAATATATTTTGTGCTGGAAGTAATGTCCCACTCTGTGTCGATACTAATCTGCCATGGGCAACACTGTAAAGCTAAAATGGTATTTTCACTGTCTCTGAAGTTTCCTATCTTCTAGTGGTTGATGCAATACCTTTAACTATATTTCAATGTGCAATTATTTCTTTTTTGTATTTAATAACCACTATGTTCACTTTATGATTATGGGGTAATGAGTAATATTTCAGTCATTTATATTCTAAAAGCTGTGCATTATTGAAACAAATGCATTCTGCTCTATAAATTCTCTTTTTAGGCTTTCATTTGGTCAGATTCACAAAAGCTTAATGTCAGATTATTATTTCTGGCATTCAGTCATCAGCAAATAACATTTTACCTTAAGATGTGATTCTCAGATACTAAACACCAGAAATAATTGATCATCATGACATTCCTTTGTGAATTTCAACTTTCATTTTTGTTCTTTTAACAACAGATTTAGTCAGTTACTCATACCAATTGCTGTGTTTCCTTTAAACAGTGCTGCTTTTGCTATTATGTTCCCCAATAGAAGGTTCACTCTCAATACTTTCTGCTGTGCAAAGCCAGTAAATTAGTACCATAAGTGCCACTGTATTTTTCAGATCCCCAAATTTCAGAGTGAGGTCCAGTATTTCTCATGAAAGCCTCATTAAGCCTGGGAGAAATTTTTTGTTGTTGTTGGTTGGGTATGTTTTTCATTATGTTTTTTGTTGGGTTTTTTTTATTCAGCTTATCAGTTATTCACCTTATCAGATATGTCCTTGTCCCACTGAACCTCCCAGAATATTTCCATTTAGAGTGTTTGCTACTACCAATTCAGGATATACCAAACAAGTCAGTATCTGCACAGACAAACTCAGTCGAATTAATTTAAAAAAATAATCCAGAAAAAAAATTGAAAGGAAAACTCAGTTAAACACAAAATACATGTTTAGAAAGGGATTGAAAAATATTATACATTCAAAACTTGAAGATGCATGCTTGCATAGAGCTACAACACAAAAGCTCTTGAGCAGCCAGTGGAACAGAAGGCTGGGTTTTGCCTACTGCTGTGGTCCGTATATCAGTGCTGGAATTGGACATTAATTAGCACTTTATTTGCTGTTGTGCTCCTTTTCCTACAAATATTTCCTTTGGGGCCATGACAGCCATTTCCTGCCCTTTCATCTTCCTCCCCCCCTTCTCCCTAGTGGTTGAACTATTAGCCTCGTGTACCTGGGACAAGCTGAATGCTGGCTTCTTGTGGGAGAACCAAAGGGCACATGCAGGGATAAAGAATATAATGCAACTAGGGGTAGTTTTCCCAGACATGGAATAAAATGCGTCACCAATAAATTAAAAAACCCCAACCCCCCCAAAAAAAAAAACACAAAAAAAAACCCACAAAAAAAAACCCCAGCAAATGTGAACAGTGCACTTCAAAATGTTCAAAATAAGTAAAACTTTGAGCTGCACAATTTCCTCTCTGGCTAAAGTCACAGGGAAGAAGGTTGCTATCGCCCATTGGGAGAAATACAAAGGCCAGCCAGAAGCCCTGTAGCTAAGGGAAAATTCGGGGTGATTTAACGTGTGTTTAGGGCTCAGACACAGAAGCAAAAGAAAGATACAATTTTAACTAAAGACAAAGTGCTATTATGCTTCAAGGTTTGACATCCAGCTGGCACATGTGCATTTGAAAGCTTTCCTAAACTGTCTTTCCCCCTTCCAATTTGAGCACTCAAATTTCATCCTAAAGTATTGCACCCCCATTTTCAGCATACTCTGCTAGTGCCATCATTCTCCATTTCATTTCTGATCACTGAGGTGCAGGGGAGGAAGTTCTGCAGTCTCTACCTGGACAACACTTTTGAAGTCCTGGTGTATTTGGATTGGGCCCATTCTAGCCACCTGGATATATATTAGCCTCCCAGATAAAAAGATATTATTACAATGCTTAGATATTCCTGCATAATTGTTCCCAACTGTTGTTTCATTTTGTCCATGTGGCTCACAACAGATTCTGTAGTTACTTCTGTGTGCAACTCACGTACTGTGTTGCCACAGTTCATGCAAGTAAATCCCAAGATCTCCATCTTAGGGCAATTAACTTATTTAGTCAAACTCAGAAAAATGGAACAAAATGATCGTTCCCAGTTCTGCAGCTTCCCAGTTCAAATTTAAGTAGAACTACTAAAATAGAACAAAATGTGTATTTTGTCTTTGTTCCCGTGTATTCATACACTCCACACAAAAACCCTTGGAGGAATTTCAAGTAGGTGATTGCTGGTAATCATTTTGTTTAAATGTGCAAGGTTGCACAGGACCTCTGTCTACTAGGAAACAGAATGTTCTCACTCAATTATATTAGCAATCATTATTTCAATAGCGGAAACTTCCACAGTAAATAATACAGACTTTATATCGTATTTAAGAAGAAAAAGTGTGCTCTTTAAAATCACCAGGGACAAAAAAACAGTCAGGCTGGCTGTTTGCTTTCAGCAAGTAAAATAAAGCAATGAGGTTTTGGCCATAATTCCAAGGTACCCTATGGAAAAAGTTTTAAAAGAAAGAAAAATACTATTTTCAGTTAGATACTGATGGGAAAAATTTTAGGATACTCTTTTGACTGTTATGTTCATGTGTAACATTATTTTCACATGTATACATGATTACAAGGTATGTGTTTTCAGAGGTGGGGTTGTTTTTACTTAGGAAGAGAGGTTTTGTCATAGTCTGATGAAATGTGCTTTCCCAATAAACAGCAAGAGTCTGTAAGCATTTACGTTACAGAGAGTTGTGTAGTGGGCAATTGATGATATCACCCTTAAACTCTCTTGAGAGTCCAAATAGGGTGATCTCTAATTAAAGTTGATATTTATGTTTCTCCACAATTCATTTGTAAAATCTTTGCTGCTACAATAGTCTTACTGTGAAGCCTACATAAATCTGAAATTGAAAATTTGATTTGCATCCTGGTGAAGCACTGAAATTTGGGCTTCTAATCTGAAATGAATAATCAAAATTAATACCTGTTGTAAGTCAGTGTCCTCTGCTTTTCGGTTAGAAATATCACAAGCTTATTTTGCTTTTCACACCTAGCACCTGAGTATTATGTGACAAAAATATTGTAAGAATAAAAGGGTTATCTGTTTTTGTACTTCTTGTACTGCAAGTCCATTTTGCTCTTTGCAGGTTATTGTTCTGTTTGACATCTTTGTCATACTCATCGTCATGTCTATTTTCTCAAATCATGAAGGGGAAAAAGAATTGTCTTCAATAATAGCATGTAGTTAATTGCAGTGAGAAGTCTGCATTATTTTAAGGGACCTAGTAGATTAAATAAATTTGGCAATAAACTCTATCATGAGCGTAGCCTCCCTGTTCCACTTCTATTATGTTGACCCTCCGTTTTGAGAGCTCAACCTGGTCCCATTCAAAGTATTTGTAAAAGAGAAAGGGGGAATATCAGAGCAAAATTAATTAATTCCAGTCAACATCCTGAAGCTTATTTAAAGCTTCTTTTAAAAAAAAAAAATCAGTGAAGTGGATAAACTTTGTGCTGAAAAGAACCTTTTCCAAACTTGTTCAGTTGCCAAATAAAAGAAAGTGTTGCTGTCAGTTTTTTAAATTCACAACCTTGTGAAAGGATCAGGCTCATTTACTTGCTTTTCTTCTGGAGCAATTCCTAGAAGAATCTCTTCTAACTTGGGCATCCAGTGGATTTCCAGAGGCATAGGATCAGGATTCAGAGTCAATATAATTCTATAGGAATAAGTGAAATGCAGCCCTCTGCCGTGGCCAGCAAAGCTGGAGCAGTACAAGGCAAGAGGCTGCCACTTGCATGGACAAAAACCAGCTTCAGTAGGCTGGTCACAAGAGTGCTTTCTGATGTTACTTTTCAGAAGAACGTTTCACAGAAAATAGGACTAGTGTTAGTGTTTCTATTACTGAGACTTCCAAAGGTAGAGATGTGGTCTGGAATACATAAATACATTCAAGGTGTGCTGAATACAGCAGACTTCATTTCACATAGACACTTACTACTCCTCCGTTGCACTCCAGGGAAGTATTTAGTGACTGGATGTACTACATCCAGCCCCATCGGAATATGGTCTCCTGGAATTGCTGCAATATGAATAATAACTCATAAGAAGTGACTCGCAACATCTGTCCATTTTCATGCTGTGATACCCATGCGACTACAAAACTTCCATGGATACTCTAATCGTAGAGAGTCACCAGTGGCTTTGGCAGTGCACAGGACAGATTTGAGAACACAGACTGCAATAAAACAGTATGTCACACCAATCTGTTTATATACAGGCATTCCCCTGCTTTCTTTGCCTTGGAGGACTAGGTGCATTTGAAGGTGCCTCCAGAGGGTGGAAGGAGTGGAGAAAGAAAATTTTGAGGAGCCTGTATTTATGCAGAAGACGCCAACACCGTTGTTTAGAGCTAACATTTTAGTACAAGACATTAAGTAAAATAACCCTGCATGTTTAATTATTTGCTTCAAAATTAACACCACCACCAACAAAAAAAGGACATTTTGTAAACCTTTGGGCAGATACTCGGCAGATGCTGTGGCATCGCTGATAGTAGTGAAGCAATGTCAAAGTGGATAGCTACAAATGTGCTTCCCTGGCTCAGTTTTAATTCATCCTGTACTTCATGAGAGACATGATGAAGTTGTCAGTTCATGTGAACACACATTACCAATCATATGAATAAAACAGTTTTAGAGGAAGCAGTTATCTGTCATCTAGACACCTTTGAAGTTTATCTTTAATGTTACAGAAATCAAATGTAGGTGCAATATAACAGTAAGAAAGAGGTTGTATTAAAATTTTAGACTTGTCCACTCTAAGGGGTGCCTCTGTGTCATCAAGCATTTTCTGTGTCCTCTACACATTGTAAAAAGAATAGAGGAAAAGGATGGCCAACATTTTGTGTCACTATGACCAAAAAAGCAACTAAATATTCCCTTTTGCTTTATATTGCTAAGATCCTTAGCTGTGAATTGTTCTAAAAACAACTGAAAATCGGTGTTACAGAGAGAATACCTTTATATTTGAAATCAAATACAGCTAGCAGAAAAAAAATGGTCAGGAGCGAACATTTATAGGGATAAAAAAAGGTCCATTCTTATCAGTATAGTCATTTTTATTCCAGAATACCTGTGCTGGTTGATGATAGTTCACAGTGGGTATCCACTCAGAGACTGCCCTAAAATGGAAGTGTGCTTTATGGGGACTTCTGTAGTTCTGGCCCTTGACCATACTCATCATGAGTTTGTTGGAGCACACCAAAGCACTCAATCATTTCCCTTGTGTCTTTGGGTTTCCTTTGCAAGGGAACTAAGATTCAATGGGGGGATACATGGCTCCGTTCCTTCCCAGCATGGAGTTCAGCTGCACCTCAAGGATATGCAGAGGGAAGGGTAGCAGAGTCACCAGGCAGAGCCTTTGCTTCACAGTGCAGACTGCATGGGTGCATAACTTGATTGTTTAGCACTGTTTATAGTTCAAAAATTAAAATACATATCCATCCTACACAGGTAGAACACAAGCAGAAAGTGACAATTTGCACTAGTGTGAAATGGTAGAGAAGTACAGACAGTGAAGCCTGTTCAGTACAAATCTCTTTCCATCTTACTTTGCATCGAGGAAGGGAGTTGAGTTTGTACAACGCTGTAGAACATGATCTGTAGGACATTGTAGCATAAATACAGCATGTTAGGACCCACAACCCAGGAAAACACAGCCTCTGCTCTTCTGCAGTAGATACTGTATGCTTTTTCAGCTCAAGAAAATTGTGAATTCAAACCAGCTTCAGTATTCAACATAGTGAGGTGGGATGTATATTTCTCTCTTTATCTCCTTATCCCCAAAAATTCCGTATTCCAAATCATGCAATATCCAGCAGGCCTTTGGGGAAGAAGGAGAGAGGCACAGAATCCTCTGTGTGTGAGACAAAGAAGCCTTATTTAATTTTCACCGGACACCTCAGGTATTGTTTAGCCATTTGAGTGCCAGCAAAGCTGCGAAAAGTGTTGCAACCAAATCTTTGGGGTTTTACTTCTTTCTTTCATAGATTAATTATTTGTTTTGATGCAGCGCCCACTGAATGGCACCTGAGACCGAAACAGGAATGAAAAGAGACTAAAAGCTTCAGTCACAGAACAGAGTGCAAACCTACAGAGATGCTGAATTAAAGGTCCGAGTAAGTGAATGGATTGTGAATGGTGCCCAGAAAAGCATATGTAAAACAAAAGGAGAGGGGCCTGCAGGAAAGAAACAACCTCTGCCATCACATACCTCTCTGCAGCTAGGGACAGCATCAGGAGCACCCAGAGTGACCCAGCAGCTTACATCTGAGAAGGACATGGGGGAGGGCAATGCAATGAGGACCTGGACACCAAATGTCCACACAGGAAGTATCCTTGATAGGAAAGGGAAGAAATGTAAGCAAGTATGAGTCACTGTTTTTTCAGAAACACACCACCACAAAGGACAAGTGCAGCTACAGAAACTAGTTGAAAAACAGGTGAGGTGCCTGTAAAAGTATGTCCTCCACTGTGTGGATAATTTGCAGAATTTCCAATGTTTCAATGCTTTTAATAGCAACACACAGTCATAGATTCTGAAGCTGAATATCTCTGCTAAAATATCAAAATTACCTTACCCATTCCAGATATAGCTTATCCAGCAAAGATCATCCATAGAATGTATTTGCTTTGAGTGTGGCTCTAAAGTTAAGAGTTCAAGGGGGTCTTTGGAGTTAAAACATAAAAAAATAGAAGAAACAAAAATGTGTTGGATTTTTCCTGAATCATTTTTCAAGTAAGAATCTACTAGAAAAAGGTGTTTGCATCCAGCCAGAAAGTCTGGTCAGTATGACTGTTGCTCAAGACTGTAATCAATTCTGTTAGACCCTAGTCATTGGTGTTAGAACCATCATCCTCCCTTCTCTAAGAAAGGCGCAGGTAGAGTGAAGCAGCTTTCTGGTGCTTTCTTCCAATTAAAAGAGCAACGATGCCAAGCAGTCTGAACAATGCACATAGGTTCTGAGTCAGGTGAAAGCTAAAATGGGTGAAAAACTTCTGAAGGATGCCGTATTTACACCAGTACCAGCATCTTGGCATGGGGAAGTTTGATCCTTGCTGGACTCTTGTTATCAGCAAAAGATTCCTAATAATGAGAAAACACCATGACTGTAAGAGGAAAGCTGAGTGAATTTATCAGATTATTTAGAACAGTTCCCCTATATTCATGCTGCAATGGAGAAATGTGTCAACTTCTATCCTTCTCAGATAATAATACACAACTGTGCTGGAATCAGCTTTATCAAAATTAGTATATCATCACCAACCTGACTGTCCCAGCACCCTCGTGCCTCCAAGGTGCCAGTCCTGCATAATCATTGTGACCTATGAAAAGGTCATCAGTTTGTCACTCTTTCTTGAGGGGCAGTATTTTTGCAGCACAAACTAACCTCAGTAGTAGTTTGATGGGTGTTTAAGATATCTTTCTGCCCTGCAAAAATCAACACTTGTTGGACACCGTTAGTCTTATGGGGCATAATAATCTGAAATTTTTTTTTTTCTGTGCTTCTAGGAATTGAAAAGTTTATTCAATATAGAGTAATCATTGTTTGATTGACATAGAGGTACAATTTCTCCATCCCTGACTCCCACATCATATTAGCTGCTTTTTTAAACCAAACCCAAGTAACAGGGAGTATTCCACATGAGTAACAAAGACTATGATCAGTGCACAAAAAAGGCTGGCAGGATGCTGGTCAGAAGCCTGGATAGACATACTTGCTATTGTAATTTTATTTTCAGATTCAGATATCAGATTAAAATAATTTTCTATGCAGGATTAATTGGGAAGAGTAAAACACTTAGGAAATGCAGTTTTGTTTTCTCCCTGCTTATAAGTTTGAATAATATGAATAAGAACAAGGACAAAAATAGGAATAGGAATAAATATGTATTTTAAAATTGAGAAACAGATGTATGTGTGTGTGTGTGTGTGTGTTTAAATACACTTGGTGTTCATGTCTCTATCTAAACAATGCATGGAAACAGTTTTCTATAAAATGTACTTCAGAGTGTTCAATCCATACAGGCTTTCCAGTCTTTAAAAGGTGCCATAGAAGAGATCAGGGAAATGCACAGCCGTACTATGCATGGGCACGTTGTTTACTTTGTAAGCCAGTTACTTGCAAAGCCTGCAGGAAAGCTGGAGTCTTCAGCCAGCGCTGATCTAGCAATGGGGAGGACCGGCCACCCTTGGCACCTCTTTCCATTCAGCCTTACGCTTCCTGCCCACCCTCACTCCCTCCTTCACTCCCTCCCCCACCACTCAAGCCCTTATTTTTGGGTTGCAGGAGGTCGCGTTTCACTGGGCACTCATGCTACGTTGCCACTGCTGGGCAGAACAAACGGCATCCCAGCCTCTAAAACTGTACTTCCTAGCAACATGTTTGAAACTACAGCTGCCTGATATGGCTAATGAATTTTACAATCAAAAGCTAAAGTGAATTAGCTGTAGCAGATGTTTTTACTCTGGGAACTACCAGACCTTTCTGGCCGCTCATTTATCCTTCAAGAGGATAAAACTCTGCACTTCTATTATGTGTTGTCATTGGAGCATTGCACAACTTTATCAAACTTTTTATTCTGGAAACTGAATTAATTTTCTGCAAGGGTTTTTTTGTGTGACTCTTTAATCACATTTACTGGGGAACATGTGTACTGTAAAGTTGGAGAGCCGATTATGGCTTCTAGAAAGGCCACTTTCAAAAGGAAGCTGCCCTCGCTCCTGAGGCCTCCATTTGAAGGTCCTTGGGTTTTGTGAAGAGGAAAAAATTAATTACTATTTTAATAACGAAGCCAAGCCTGCTGAAAATCCTCTTAGAGAGTAGCTGGATGATGTAATGGCTAGCGGGAGGGATATTGAAAACAGTGACCACACAGCCTGCCCTTCACTCTCCTATTCACTCCCTGTAAGATGATACAGGCTGCTGGGTCACACATGAGGGAATTGAAAGCGTGGTGCTGCTGGCTTGGGGAGCTGGGGCTCAGCGGCAACATAGCAATGGGAGGTCATCTGAAAATTAACATCTGCTGTCACCTGCCCTGTAAGATAACCCTGGAGCCGTGGCTGGGGGGACTTTTGTCCCCCTGCCCCGCCATACAGACCCCACTGCTTGGCAGTGGCAACGGCGGAGCAGCAGTCTGGGGGGGCTGGTCACTGGTCTCAGGGAGCCAGCCAGCCAGAGGGTGTGCAAAACCAGTTCAGGCCCCGCATAAACACCCACTGTGTCAACAGGCAAGACATTTTGTTGCCTTGCTGAAATTAAGCAATTCAGAGGTACCTGCCCCTGCACCTGGGGCTTGTTTGCATGTGAGATGCTTGGCTCTTTACCCATGGCTTGCTGCTGAGACCCCCATCTTCCCTCACCCCGCCTCGCACACAATGCTGACTGCCATCAGAGGTGCAAGGAGAGTTGCAAAGGGATCTGGTGTTCCCAACTTCCCTAAAATGGGAACTCTGACTTTCATGTGGGATCACACCGGAATGCTTCCCCAGCCCAGAGGGACAGAGGCCACAGCAAGCACCAGACTCTGGCAAGGATGCTGGGGGAAGCAGCAGTTAACCTGACTGAGAGCTCCTTATAGGCTTTTAAAACCTCAGAGAGCGCAAGCAAGGAACCAAAGGAAGGAAAACCCCAAACGTCGAGGTCTCTTGACTGGCATTCAGCTGTAGCAGGTTTGCCAGCAGCTGCTACCTCATCCTAAGATTTGCTTTTTACAAACTGTAATAAAAATGTGACCCAGAAAAAAAAGCAGCACATTGTAAATGACTGACAGGTAATGGATCGGATCATAAAAGCATTAAGAAAGAAATAAGTAATATGATAATTAGAAAATAAGACTACAGTCTTTTGTTCTCAACTTATATATTTTCCTCCTCCCCAAAAATTACCTTTGATATGAGAAAAGATTGAAAGATTATAAGGCACTGATGTGAACTTCTCAGCATTATAAATTCTGTGACAGAGCAATTCCTTTGATATCAATATGGGTTTTTTATGAATTGCAAAGAAAAGCAGGTGTATAAAAATAAAACCCACATAAAATATAAATTATCATTGTGCAAGTTAATGCCAGCCGTAGGCTACAATAACTTGCGTATTTTCTGTTTCTAAAAATCTTTCCAGGCTTTTTAAAAAGCAGCGTAATTGCTTGCTAATATATAAAAGCTATGATCTGATAGGAAGCAAAATAGGTTTTGGTCACAGAAGAAACTTGCAATAGAGTTCAGTTCTGAGTCTTCTTCTTAACTTTTCGTGCCTCTTCTTTCTGATGGGGTGAAACACAGCAATATGTGGATGTCAGCGTACCACCTACATCTTCAAAAGGTTATGAACGTCTGTGGCACCTTGCCCCTTTGTATGTATGTGCTCTATGTATAATTCCACAGGTTACAGTGAAGAAAGGGGCCTGAGGGTGAGTTATTCACATAGACTACGGTCTGAACTGAAAAAAATTGCCAACTGGCACAACCTTGCTTTCATTTATATCCAAAGCCACTGTCAACCCACTGTAGCCAGACTTCACAGGCAGAGGAGACAAAGGCAAAAGGAAGAGTGGTAGGGAAGGGGTTGCCCATATAATTCCAAGAGGAGATCCCAAAGATGCATGTGACACCTGTGACATCTGCTGTTCTGTCATCCTCTCATCCCATGGGTCCTCTTGTTCACTCCTGTGGCAGCAGCTTTTGGGGTGTGGGGGTACCTCCTAGCACCCTTGGCGCTACTGTCTTGCCTGGGCTGCCATCCTGTCTGATCTCAGGCTCAGACATCCTCTCTGTCTGCGCAATGTTCTGCTGGGTCTTTGCTTTTCCCCTTGGGGTTCTCAGCCCCACTGCTGTATTCATCTCCGATCTTAGGAGAGGTTCTTTCACCTCCTACCCCAAGCAGGTATCACCAAATTTTTGGTTGGTGTTTTCTTTCCTCTGATTTACTCCAGTGCCGGTTCCTCATCCACCTGAAATTTTGTTCACCCTACAATGTAGAAATCTCTCCTTTCAGTCTGCTGGTTCCAGACAGTCCTAGTAAGCGTACAGCACTACATACACACTCCCATGCGTGGGCACAGGCCAAGCCCCAGGCATGGCACTGGGTCAAGGAGAAGTGGAAAATGAATAATTGAAATCATCTTTTGGGCAATAAATCTACTTTTACTTTGAAGCAAATATTTTGCAAGTGTTCTTGCAGTTGACCGAATAGCTTTGATAAGTGGGAAGCTGAAGGTGTCATTCAGGTGTTTCAAACAAGAAAAGTTTGAAATGGAAAAACAGCAAAGAACTTACCTGCAAATGCTTCATCTAAAAATACTTTTGATGCTGTTGAAAAAAGTTTAAAACAGAAAACTAGGCAAAACCTCCTGTTTTGTGTGAAACACTGTATTTTCCATAACACACTGTTTCCTTTGGTGATCAAAAAACATCAGAACTCATCCATTTACATCTGTGTTAGTGAAAAAAAAAGAAAATGTGATGGACATATGAGAGTGACATTTCATTAATTTTGTGGTTGTAATGAGGGGGGAAATAGCAAACGCCCTATGTTTCAAAGAAATGGAAATACGAATGGTTTTAACAACTACATCACAGAAATCTAACTCCTTTCTTCCCTACACAATAATGGAACAATAATGGAATATTAGAACAAATACTAAGCAATAAAATCATTAAACATGTAAAAGAAGATGAACCGCGTGTTGTAAACAGCTTAATTTTACAAAGAGCAACATTCATCAGACAAACTTAATTCACCATTTGCTTGATTTACTACTTGTGGGTGAGGAGTGATCTTATTCCAGTTTTATTATGTGGAGAATATATGCACGTAATTATGAATTTAGAAGACGTGCTTGGGTGTTTACTTTATGAAACATAGCATCTGGCACAAACCTCATTAGGATGAAGTGGAGGTGCAGGAAAATAAGTCCCCTATACCTTTTTATTTTCCCCTTGCATTATAAAAAAAGAGAGAGTTTGATGTGTTATGTAGGTCATGCTGAAGAAGCAGGAATTGCCCTGTTCAGGACCAGTAGGTTTTGTAGAGAAGACAGGTGGTGAAAAGAGGCATGATCTAGGGGAGAAAGGCTAGAAGTGAATAGAAACACAAACTTCAAGGTGAAACAACTGAAACAATCTCAGAATTAGAGTAAGTGTATTCCTATTGAAAGCTGAAAGGATTGGTATAGTAATAAATGATAGCTTTTCTCTCACATATAGGTTATCAAGGTACAGCAGCAATGTAGTTCTCCTTTGATGGTCAAAACATCTTGGTGTAATCCCAGCACCTCTCTGAGGAAGATATGAATCATTTAGGGCCTGGCATCACCTCATACTGGAGACAAGCTAGACACTGAGAAAAGCTGAAGCAGTTAATATCCTTTACTCTAAAGAAGAATTGCAATGCTGAACGAGGAGCTCTGGTAGTGATGAAGGCATCCTTACTGCAGCACATAGGTTCAGGCTGCCAAGCACCTGGTCAAAAGAGAACATCCCTTAATCCTTACCAAAACAATCACTGCAGCACGTTCTGGAAGGCTGAAGAGGTTCAAATTCCCTTGACTTTGCACCTCAAACCACTAGCTGCAGTTCTGGGCCAATGCAATGAGACCCTCTGAAGAGGAGAACCTCAGGTCTTGTTTCTTGCCAGTGCCCAGCCAGGCACTGTTCATTCCCCCCACCCAGAGGAACACATGCTGCAAGAAGAAAGAGAATGAGAGAGGAGAGCAGCTCAGGAGTGGCACTGGTGTCTAAAAAAAATGGGATTATTTATCTGGCAAAAGGCACGGAGGCAATTGCTAGCCAGAACTTAAGGTAATTCAGTATTTGCAGCTGTGAACAGGTTATCTCACCACCCCTGCAGTAAGAGAAAAAAAGGGAGACACTCATTTAATTTATCATATCGTTCTTCTTCTGTGAAATAACTGTAAGAATAAGCTTCAGGAGGTTATTTTCAGTCATAGATGTGTAGGTTTTGGAAAACATAAAAAGGAAGTCTGTGTGACCCTTTTGTTGCGATAAGCTACAGTATCATACAATGCTGCGTACTTCACCAATTGACTTACAAAATGATATTTGGAAGTGAGAAGGAAGGCTTCAAATAATAACTTCCCTTCTTTTGTGGTGGAGCAGCCATGCAATAGTAATTTAATTTGCTCTTGAGAAAGATCATATGAACATCTATTCTGCCCATGTAGTTCATTTTACAAAGCAAAACACAGATGAAAGAGCACAGCCCTGATAGACCAAATCTTCTCTGATGAAGAGAAAGGGCTTTTTCAACCAGTGATCCCAACACTGATCAGTTAGGAAACAAGCTGTGGAATGTCTGTCTATCTGTAATCAAAAACATACTCATAACTAAAATCTAGGCCATTCTTTTGCATTAGGTTAACTTCCTTCAATTAGCATGTATGAGGAAAATAATTTAAAAGACCATAAGAAAATACTCTTTTTCAGGAACCTTGATAAATCTTTATCATATAAAGTGCTAATATTTTTTGAAAACAAAATATGATGCTACATGCCTTGAAAAATCCTGAAATCATCAAGTTTCACCAAAGTTACATGGTGCATTTTACAACTTCCAGCCTTTAGGAGTAGGTGATGTATGGATGTTTTTTTCAGAACAAAGCATATGTAATACTGCATTAGTATTAGTCTCTTTAAGTCGTGAGAATCTTCTAAAATTTCCATGTTGGATTTTAAGAAATAAACATTATGAAGGTTCAAAGCCAAAAGGTTCATTTGAAGTCTGAGTTTGTGCTATACTTGCTTCTTTTATTCAATTAAACAAAACAGAAAGTAATTTTGAGCTTGGACTGGCCAAGGATGTAGATGTTGAAAGCAGCAATGAGGTGCCTCTTTGTAGAGCCGCATTCTTGAAAAAGGCCATTCACTTACCACTTAAATTCTAAAAACATTTTTTCCTCCTTTTAAGAATAAATATCAAGACAAAATTTTACAGAAAATGGCTGAACATACTATGTCTCACACCTAGAATAAAAGAATAAAGGATAATTTATTTATTTTTTTGCCTAGTTCCCCTGAAAGCCACCTTAGGGATGCTTCCTGTCCCCAGGAAGAGAGTCAGAGAGTCTTGCTGAATCCCAGAAGATCCTGGGATTGCCCTCAAGGGATGCCTCAGGGGCACACAAGGGGGACAAATCATCTGCAGTTGATTGCAGTCCTTACTGAACACACCTGAACAGCAAGATGGAAGTCCATAGTGTCCTACACCTGGTAGACAATTTCTTCCATCTGGCTCACTGAACTGAACACAAATTTCTCTACTATTTATTTTTCGTTAAACCTATATGAAGGTAAATGATACACCCAACGTAACTGAGGCTGAGATGAAGGACAGTGTTTGCATGGCTCTTTGGATGGTAGAAAGGCAGGATAAGAGTCTTTAAAGTCTGGGTCACCAGTTCAAATTCATCGAAGGTCAGCAGTGACCAAATAAATTTATCTTCATGAATTGTCTTGATGGCATCAATGCATTTCCCAGTGGACATGTGCCAGGTTACAGAAACTGCCATCACAAGAAGCATCCTTAATGAGTCTCAACAGAGAGAGCAAAAGCCTGAATAGAGCTTAGCATTTTCGTATGGGGTGCCCCTTCAAGGTCTGTGCTGGGACACTGGGGACATGCATGCCTCTCACTGGTGTGAGCAGTCCCTCAAACCATATTCCCAGCTATTTTAACTTCTAAGATTGCACATCTACTTATAAAGGGCCTTCTCCCATAAAGTGTGAGATAAAACTGCATCTGCAAAGAATGCTCTGAGGGTGCAGAGGCGATAATACATATGAGTTAAATATTGCAATGTTTAATGATATGCCGTATGGTATAGTTAGACTCACAGTGGTTCACTGGAGTATGTACTACATCATAACACTGTGTGTGGTTTTTTGCTTTAGTAACAAAAAAATAGACTAAAATATAATAAAGCCACAGTTACCAACATGCCTGTTGAAAGAGAAATTGCAGTCTGAAAAATAACAAATGCCAAATAATGTGGGGCTTTGGAGGAGGGAAGGAGGCAAAAGAAAGCCAGGAGAGCTCAATGGATCAGCTCCAGTGAAAAGGGGAGGGTGAAGGCGGAACAGTACGGGTTTTTCATACTCCAGATTCCATGCAATGCTTGTAAAAATCCTTGCCAAAAAAACCCTAAGTAAGGTTTTATATATGTTCTGATTATTAGGAGTAGATGCATGCATGGGCTTATATAATAAAGCATGTGCCCATGCAGTATTTCACATGAGTACATGCTTTCAAAATCACACAGATAAAAAAAATGGAACACAAAAATTTCTTACCAGAAAGACCAATATTTTGCAGACAGTTGCTTTAGCTAACTTTTTTTTTTTCAAGCTTTCATGATGCCAATGCTGATGATGTATTGAATGAGCCTTTTCTGAAGAAGGTGAGAGGATGAGACGCTGCCTGAAGTGGGGAAAAAAGTGATGCCTTTTAAATATTTTTTAGCCAGCAGCCAGATTCTGTATCTGCACAAGTTTTCAAAAACCTACTGCTAAAGCTACTGTGAAAAAATCAGACCCTGGATGCCAAATCAGGACTAGAAGCACTAAGGAGGTTTGTGTGTGCTGGTGAGAAAATATACGACGTATTTTCTACCTCCTTTTGGTCAGGAGTTAGATATGGGTATGTGAACGAATACCATCTGTATCCAGACTAAAATCCGGTGTTAATATACTATAGGGATGTCTGGCAGCGTTTCGAAAATAGTATTAAGCGGGCTTTCCCATCAATGAGCCCTTACTCCATCATGCAGCTCGGCTCAGTCTTGCTCTGCCACCGAAACATTAATGCAGCCTGAGCAACTTCAAAAACCATCAAAGCAAGTTCTGTCTCTCACAAAAGTTTTACTCTGTGGGCTGAGTAAACAGAACACTGTCTCTTTAACTGATTTTATTTTCCTCTCTCTTTTTTTTTTTTTAGTTTAAAGATTACATTTAATATCTATTTCCCAGCAGTGTACAAACTGACATCATCTACTCATAAAAGCGGAATGCTTTGCTTTTTTAAGCTTCAAGCTGAATAACAAATTGCCACAGATGACAGCATAAAAGAATAACAGAATGGAATCAAAAGAAAATTCATTGTCAACAGAAACCCCCTGCTGAGGAATTTCAATTTCATATATCTAATTATCCCTGTCAGTTGGAAGAACTGACAAAAAGCATTCTTTGTTCTCTCTTTCTGCCTCCCGCATCTCACTCTCAATTAATTCCGGCATACAAATATGACTAATTGTCTTTGCAGTGCTCAAGAGCTCTGTATATAAATGTTCGTGAACTGAAAATGATTTGGAGGGTATTCATGCATCGATTTATGATATTTGAACACAATAGACATGCATAATTCAGGTGACCATGTTAGCACCCTCACAAGCCCTTATTACCGAGATTAGGCAGGATTCTCTTTTCACATCCTTTTTTCATATATATGCTTTGTGACAATAACTCACTTTGCACCTATTAAAAGAGGAAGCATTATATGTCTGCTGTGGCTTATTGAAATTGCCATGAACAAGATTACCAGCATTTAAATAGCACTGGGGGGGGGGGGGGGAGTGGGGGTGGCCAGAAAATATTAGGTACTTTCAAAAGCAAGACCAAATCATGATGAAGGTTACATTTGATGGTGGTTTTTCTAATCTTGATCATTTCAAGAAACCATTGAAGTGACAGAATTATCTTTACTCACATCCTGTATTGACAAATACTGTGAAGCTAACTTTTATATGATACTCTATGTAAATATATCCACAGATACATGAATGCATACAGGGAGAGAGAGAAAAAAATGAACTTTTCCTTTATTAGCTTTTCTAACTAAATGATGAGGTTACTTCAAGGGAAAGGTTCTGGTATGATTCTTGTAAGATTCATAATCCACACTTGGAGAACATTACATGTAATTTGGCTATCCTGGCTCATAATAAAACCTCACCAATTAAGTTGGCATTTTGTGCTTCCATTACTGTGCTTGTTATAATCATATGACTTCTTTTTTTTTAAACCCTCTAGGTTGATACAGCTGCATTACTTACTAGGGCAAAGCTCTTCCTCATAACATGAACTCTTCACTCACCCCAAGAGCACAGCATCCAGCCTTTTCTAGACAGAGGAACTGACCCAGTTACCGAGCTGCAGAAGTTGCTGTGGCATTGGCACCCTGATTTCCCACCATCACACTGGGTATCTGGATCCATACAGCAAAACATTAGTATGTAAGAACATAGCATAAATAAGCCATGGGGTTTACGTGTGTTTCATCGAAAGGCCATTTTTTCCCGTCTGATTCTGAACTCTGGCGTTTCTGCTGAAGAAAAAGGAGTTACGTGAGAAGTTACAAGCGGCAGAAAAGCCTAAAGAGAATAAAACCATTTATGACAGTGAGTACCAGGGGTTCAAAAATAAGGTGGCACAAATGGCAAGTTTGCAAAAACCCAAAAAAACCCAAAGTCTTATTATATAAGGAAAATCTGTAGATGGAGTTCTCAGAGGAGGCAGAGTTACTGGGCCTTATAGAGCTTCAGCTGCAGTTTGTACCCTGCCTTGGTTTATACAATGTCACAGTGGAAATTTCTTCTTCCTCACAGTGTGGTGCTTTTTTTTTTTTTTTAATTTGAGATTATGTTACTTTTCAGATAATACAGTTTTAAATGATGTTGAAGATGTAAAACTCAACAAAAAGATCTTTTTTTCCCCCAAGCATGTTATAAACTCATCCTGTAAAACAGGGGAGTTGTACAAAGCCCACGTCTTCATTCCTGTTGCTACTTCAAGATGAGCAATGATAGGTGGAGACGTGTACAGACACTTGCTTGTTTCTTGCTCCCATACAAAACACTTAGAAACTTGCATGGAAAGCCATGTAGCTTGTGCATAAATTTTCTCATGACACCCAGCAATTTATGTGCCCTTTGTATACAGTTCTCCACGGCAGCTGGCTCCCACTGCTACACGCAGAAAATGTCATGAGCTCAGCAAATAGAGTTTTCCACGTGAAGCAGCACACTGATTTATACACGAAGTCATCATTCACTGAACACCTACAAGAAGCATATGGATTGAGGAAAGGGCTCTCTGAGAAAGTGGGGCGGGGGGGGGGGGACGACTGAAATGAGAACAACTATTCAGCCTTAACTATAGGATCAGGTAAAGCACTCTGGAATATTGTCTCAAGAAATAAGTACCCTCTTTTTGTGAAATAATTGCTAGTAACAAAAAGTAATGGAGCCAAATGACCTGTTCTCCAGAGGCTGGAAAACAGGTGTGAGTACTAATGTGTAAAGAAAGGCTTCCGGATACTGTGATAATAGCAAATTTTTCAATGCTTGTTGAAATTAGTATTCAGTTAAGCAGCAATCAATAAATAAAGCAAGTTGTTTTGGGGTGTTGTTTTTTTCCTCTGCTGATACCCTCTAAACTTGCTATATCTTTTCCTTTACAGGTCAGTTTTTTGTACAAATGCAATGAACAACCTCTGCATGTCTGTTGCATGTGACTTTGGTAGAAGTTGATGCACTTGGAGGCATATGCTTGCTTCTCCAGCTACCTTCCCCTCATTACTTATGCCACAGTTGAACTGAGCCCTATTTAAAACACTGATTGCACTGAGAGTTCTTCCAGGTCTTTGTGGAATCGCTTCCCTTTACAGACATATATGTTTCCAGATAAGTCATAGAAAGCTTATTTCAGTTTAGGCAGAAAAATTTCTCTTAGGTTTCTGAGCCAGCAACTGAGACTGTGATATTTTTCAGGTTCTGCTGCAGATTGATGTTGGTTTGGCCTACTCAAGACCTAACTTCTTTTATTTTTTTTAAGTCTTGGATTTGAATTTTGCCCATTCCTTTAAAGGCTTTCCCGTTAGCCACAAAAGGAATTGCCATGTAAGCACCAGTCCCACCAGGAGAACAACACCCATGTACTGCCGTGCCCATACATACCGTCCCTGTGCTCAGTGCACTCTGCCTTCCTCACAATATCCTTCTCCTGCTGTTTTTAACCATATAACATCAGAACTGGTGGGCAACCAAGGCTCTGATTAATTCAGGAGAACTGAATAGACAACTTCTGTACCCACCAGGGCTCCCCCAGAGGATTAGAGCCCTGGTTACCAAACAGACAACATCTTTGTCTTGCCAGGTTCCAGGAAAGACACTTTGGGTCCAATTTTGCTCTCCGATGTGCACTTTTTATTATCTGTGAAGCTGCACCGTATTTACATCATACAATACTCAGAGCTCAGCCACATTATTTTATCTTTCCTCTTTTTTTTTTTTCCATTTAAAGAAACCAACTACAAATATTATAGAGCTGAATGAATGGCGCAAAGCTAGAAGTGTAACAACTGAGAGGCTGACAATTTTTAACCACTCTGCTGGCTTTTGATTATGATTTCATTTTGAACCTGCAGGACTTAATGAAGCCATACCTTTGAATTTCCTGGCATTTACCACTTCGACTCTGATTTGTATCTCTGTAGACATTGCTAAGCTCTGTTTAGAAAAACGCTGAAACTAAACAACTCCAATGTTCCTATAAAGCTCTCATTCCAAATCTCTGCTGAAAATACATCTTTTCTGACTTGCACATATCTGTTAATTTTGCTCTCCCTCTGCTAGTATTTGTCTCTGTAACTGTATTGTTTAACTCCTGTAAAGTGGTTTTGGGATACACTTTGGATGAAAGACACTATACAAAATAAAGTTGTATTGTTTTGTACAAGCTGGCACATACTTGGTTCCGCATAAGCTTGGCAGAGATCTCTCTTACAGCACTTTCTAGTTTCTCCCCAGCCACTTTTTTTTTTTTTGCAGCTAGGTTGTACTAGAAGAATACATCTGTTACGATTAATAGGTAACTAGAAATTTATTTTCTACCCAGAACATGTCGTTTTCCCTGTCAAATATTTTCGAAAAAAGGATCATTTTACTGAGGGAGTTAATGCTGCAACATTGACCCTGACTGAAATCTAGGTGCAGGAAAGAAAGACATGCATCTGATATTTTAAACATAACATCTACTTTGATTTTTATAAGCAATCAGAGGTGATTAATGCTTGGGAACGCTGTTCATTATATGAGCCTTTCTGTATCCTTGGTCAAATAAAGCAAGCAGGTGCAAGTCATAGGAGTTACTGATTATTTATGGCTTTTAGATACTTTGTGGGTTTAGCTGCTGAGAAAAGTTTTATTCCACTCACATGGACAAAACACAACCAACTGTCTGGACTGATTAAATTCACATTGTTGCATGAGCACATGGCAGGCAGGGGAAAAATTATAAAATCTCACCGCCTATGCCATGGCAACTGAGCAAACAGCTCATGGGAAGAATGTGAATAATAGAAAATAGCAATATTTCTCTTTGTGTTTTTGCACTTGACAGTTTTATCCCCACATCTGCCTGATGTCCGGTGAACAAGTAAAATGCTTGCAGTAGCTATTCTTGTTCTCACTGATCTGACTCATCCTTGGCTAAGAGTTGTCTCAAGATGATCCGCGTACATTTTAAGCTTTGGAGAATATGAACCAAGAAATATTTGGGGGTTATATATGTATATAGGGAAACCACAGGAACAGGAATGTGCTGCTCGTGAAAAGGCTTTTAGAATCAGCTTTAGTGCATTCATTCAGGATTTCATTTTTCTGGACAGAAAAATGAGTGTTGAAATATTTTTTTCTGAATGTACTGCAATCAAATGCCAAATTCCCACAGGGTCATTCAAAAATTATGAATTATGTTCAAAATCTTCTAGGCATCTACTTATATCCCCTCAGTCGCTTGTATCTGTCAGTGTCTGAAAAACAGAAATCAGCTGTGTCACTAAAACCAGTTTGTTTGACAGGTTCTGGTAGCACTAACGTAACAGAACTCAGAAGATGCTTCCTTGTATCACTAAAATACACGTATCTGGTTTCACAGCATGCAGCCTGACTTTCAGTTGTTCTTTTCCTATATATGCAATGGGAACTTTGCTCTTTTGAAGCGAGACTTAATGTGTCTGCAGTGCTTTTGGAAAACTGTGCGATAAGTGGGGACAGGAGAGTTTAACCTTCGTTGGGAATTCTGCTGAAAATTGAAAATTTTTCTTAATGCCGGTTCATTTTGAACCAACTACGTACGTTATTTCAGATGACCCATTTCAGTCTTGATCAGAGGTTACTATGGCAGGCATGCTGACAGGATTCAGAAGTAACTGACAGGACAATGCCAGGTTTTGTCACACCAGGTATTCATGCGGTTTCAGTTCTCCTTTTGTGAGTAGACTGGTGTGGTCTGATAGCTATAATGCTAGGAAATAAAACCTTTTAAAGATTCAGTGTTTATGACTGATGTAAAAGAGTATAATGCATGCTATTTTTTTCCGTCCTAATTAATTAGTTTTTTTAAAAAAAGGTATTTTAAATATTGCCATTCTATGACACTAGAAACTTGATTTGTTTACTTGATTTTGCTGGTACTCTTGTTGTAGGCAAAATTATTGCTTGTGACGAACTCAGTATGAAAAGAATATTGAGCTCTCTTTCACATCAGTAGTGTGACTTTAATCGGACGTTTTACCCTGTCACAATTGTGCAAAAATTAAGTGCACAAAAATTAAGTCCCTTCTGTTCTGGTGGCTGCACTTTGGGCCAGTCGGTCTTGAAGAATGTGCATTCTTCCAGTTGATGTAAAGGCCTATAGGTAAATGGAAGTTGAGAGAAGGAAAATAGAGGGAAAAAAGAGACACTGCAATGAGCAGTGGCATATAGGGAAGAAGATGTAAGGAGCACTGAAATTAATTCTGTAAAGAATTATAAACATAGAAACTGATACTGGACTGAAGTATGAAAACTTTGATATCGAACACATTTCATCAATAGGAGTATAATTATCTATTAGATCATCTCAGAGTAGATCTGCTGGCATTTACTTCTCATCAGAAGTTTGCTTTTAAAATTACTTTCCTGGTGGTCCTCGCTGAACAGGTTTTGGATTATGTAGTGGAGTGAGCAAACAGGATCCCTCTCAGATAACACCAAACTGCGAGATGTTAATGGGCTTTTAGTCTATGGGACCAGATCACAGCTACTCTGAAGAAAGTCCCACAAACACACATGCTGTGGGCATAAAAGTTCTCAACATCAGCTGTATTGCTCTGCAGATCTCCTATTGCTTTGTCAATGTAGACAAAGTCCTGGAATAGTAGGAGATTCATGGGGAATCTGTAGATTATTTCACAGGTTTTAAATCAACTTCTGTGTAAAAAAGGTTTTAAGACAACTTCTAAATAACACATAAGATTGTTTATAGATGTACTTGATGCACTGAATGGGTACATTGTATGGAAGGCAAGTAAGAAACACATGAAGTAGCTTTGATGACATCTATGACTACGTGTATTTAAAAGATCATTCCTTTTGGTTTCACTCATTTCTTTTTCTAACACATCTGTCTGGTTAACCAGAAGGACTCTACCTACACATGTTGTCACCCAGACTTTATATTCTTTTCTCCCTGCTTGGAAAACTTAGCAGAAAGCTGTGACAGAAGAAAACTGGAAGTCAGATGCTTAAGAATGCCCAAAGTACTTAGAGAGAAAGTTCATACACAGTGCTAACATCTTCCTTGGGTAGCATTTCTACCCTAATGGTCTCATTTACACAGGAAGAAATCTGAGCAGAGAGCTAAAACATATTTAACTTTGCACACCAAAGGCAAAGAAGAAGCTAAAAGGCTAATAATTATTTCTGAAAGTAAAGACTACTTCTGAAAAATTAAAGGATAGGATACTTCTGGACCCAGCTTGACTTACAGTGAGGCAAAATGGAGAGTTCTGCTATTGATTTAATGAAAACAGGACTAAGCCCTGTGTGCCACTTGTCCATATGAAATAATTTGAATGGGCTGAGGAGAAACACAATAGTAGAGACTGGGGATGAAAAACACCCACAACATTATACACCTTCAATTCACCAAGGAGAGCTTTTCTCGTGAAGGGGTATATTATTCCCTTATGTGTATGTGGCTTCCATTACCAGTAATGGGAGTTGATCACACACAGAGAGGAGAATGGACTCCTCCGTCTGACATCTCGCTGGCTGCCTGGTATAAAGCCAATAGGCAATGCCAAGTTATTCTGATCAAGCTACTAATTGGAATCATGTTGTATATTGCTGAAGTTTGTTTATTTTTATGTGAGCATTAAAATTTCAGAAGAGCTGCATTTGGCTCTCTCTTGCCGCAGACACATATACTACAGGCAACCTCCTTGTTTTATATGACATGCAGGGGTACGGCGTACACGCTGCCTCTTTTGTATTTTGCTGTAGTGGTCTAGAGATGGCAGCATGTGAAATTATAGCCCCTGCTGTGTAATGTTTTTAATATGTACAAATGCACTGGCTGAATTAAAGGAGCAGCATTGCTAGTTCAGTCCAGCACCGACTTCTTTATATATTAATTGCAATTAAATATAGTTGAAAATATAAGTATTTTGCAAACCCTGCCAGTCTGGGCCTCTCCCCTCCTTCTCACCCTCCTTCTTTC